>NW_026923696.1:0-22303 GCF_032062105.1 Saccostrea cuccullata | reverse complement strand
AGGACCAAAATTAAAGAATTTCAAATTATTATGCATAAATTTCCATGATATAGAGTCAAATGCTTTTTCAAAGTAATTTATTTCATCATAAATTATTCGTGTATTGTCTCCAATAAATCTACCATTGAGGAATCTTTTTTTACTGTCATTACCAGTCCTGTAAGAAAATAGAAGAAAACTACATCACGGTAATAAAAAGTGATTTGAAAACAAAATCATACCATGAAAATAAGGCAAAATTTCATGTATACTCACAATCAATAGAAACGCAACACCCTAATTTTAGGGTGAAATTATATAAGGGTTTTAAATATGTACCAAAAAAGTAAGGACATCTTTTACTTTGCAAAATCAGTTATATAACGGTTGACTGAATTTCTGCCCATTACCGGAAGTTGCTTTTTCGCCCTCTTAACAGAAATCAAAATTTTGCATTTTTAATAAAATTTTAACATTCGTGAATATTTTGGGTTTTCAAGGTTTTGAAGATGTTAATTACAAGTATTGTACTAAAATCCCGGGAAAAAATCCTTTTTTCTTTACCGGTGTAACGACTAAAAGTGACCCCCGTAGAATACTGACCAGGGGGACATTTTTCTACGTAGAAAAATGACCCCGGGTCAATATTATACGACAAGTAGGATCATTTTTCGATTGTAGAAAAACATTCCAGACCATTAATTCTACGACTCCACACACGTTGAAAAATGACCCCCATAGAAATTTGACCCCCTGCTTTTTTTTATTACTATATAACCTTATAAATGTGTCTCCTGATATTTTTTCATACTTTCAAATGATTTTTTTATGTACTTTAATCCTTTCCAACATATATTTGATTGCATATCTTAATAGTAGCATCACAATCAATGTATCTGGTATGGATTTATTTTTGGCTTGCAGAATCCCAATGAAAAACTTCAAGAGTACTGTACAACAATATATTCAAGTAGTGTGAATCAGATGTGGATACTAAAAAATTCCAAGAAACTTTTGGACAATTTGAAATCACAAGATTTTTCCAAAATCAGCAGCTTAACAACTTGCGACTTTTCAAGTTTATACACAACCATATTCAGATATAAATCAAAGTCCAGGCTTTTTGATATAATTGACAGGTGTTTTTTTTTTGTTTTTTTGTTTTGTTTTTTTTATAAAAATGGAACTCGTAAATTTGCTTACCTGGTCATTGGTCATTTGCAAAATTATTTTGTTAAAACGCATTCTGATTGCACACTCAAGTCCTCTGAAGTTGATATCAAAAAGATACTTGAGTTTCTGATTGACAATATTTGTGTAGTTTTTGGAGACCAGGTCGCCCAACAATCTATTGGAATTCCCATGGGTACCAATTGCGCTCCGTTCTAAGCAGACCTATTTTTGTATTCATAAGAAGCAGAATTTGTGCAAAGTCTTATACGTGAAAAGAAGAAAACACTTGCTGTGGCCATCAACTTAACATTTAGATAATACCGACGACGTATTGTCGATTAACTATGGCAATTTCCATTCCTACGTCGATACGATATATCCTGGTGAGTTTAAGATAAAAGATACTACAGGGTCTGACACCTCTGTTTCATACTTGGATATTTTACTTGAAAAAGACGTTAATTAATGGTAACTTAACTACCAAGCTATATGATAAATTTGATGACTTTAACTTTTCTATCATCAGGTTGACCTTACTTATGCAGCAATATACACCTTCATCACCTGCATACGGAGTTTATAAATATCAGTTGATTCGAAACGCAAGAGCATGTTCTACGTATGAACAATTTATAAAACGAGGTAAATTATTGACAAGCAAGTTCATGAAACAAGAATATCAGCAGTCTCGTTTAAAGTCATCATTTCGTAAGTTCTATGGTTGATACAATGACCTTGTCAGCAAATCCAATTTTTCATTGAGTGAATTACTGACTGACGTTTTTCATATTAATTGTTAGTCCATTATTTATGCACTGAATTGACGACAGATTTTTCCGTTATTTCCCGATCATGACAGGGAGTGCACGTGGGATGTGACCGGTCGGCAGGGGATGCTCACTCCTCCATGGCACCTGATCCCGCCTCTGATGTTTAGGAGGTGTGTTTGGTCTGCTCCTATTTTGTATTGGTTTATGGACTTTGATATTAAATACTGTTCAAGGTCTTTATATTTTTCTTCATTGAGGAGTATAAATTTATGTTTAGATTTTTGGGTGTTTTTTTATCATTGAAAGGTTTTGTTCCGAAAATCGTATGATAAGTTTCTGATACCATAAACTTTGAAAAATTTTACAAATCCAAAGACATAGTCTAGAAGCAAGAAAAGCAACGTAAATTTACTATATGAATTCCATTCCCCTAGCTTTTACTTTTAAATTTACATATACATCTGTATGCATTCTGGTTTCAAATACATACTTTTTAACTACCTTATACAAGGTCCTATAAGGCAGTATACTTCTTCCTGAATATGGGGGAAATACCATACACATCAAGAACGTTCTTATGATATTGAAAAAAAACAACTCCAAAACTGGCAAAAATATTTACATCTGAGTGAATAATAGTTCAACCTTCAGAGTCTGAGATTTCTATAAATTCAACAACAACAAAATTTCTTTCCAACACTTTTTAGCCCACAGACACCTGACAAATGGTTGCTGTAAATCCCCTTTCTTCTGAGATTTAAGACACTAACTTTGCAAATACAAATGAACTCTTAGTCTATCATGCCATTACTTCGATATCTAAACCCTCAGCCCAAAAGTTAATGCCAAAGTAAAAGTTTGAAATTTTTGTGTAAAAGTGTGTAAAACTTTAAGGTCAAAAGGTCAAAATTGGTTGTAAACAAACAAAAAGGGTCTTGTTACAAAAAAAAACACAAAATATGAAAGCCATAGTCCCGATTTAGAGTTATGGGCAAGGTTCAAGTTTTTACGGAGAAATAGACAAAAAGACAGGCGAATGGACAGGTAAAAAAACCCATATACCTCCGAAACTTCGTTTAAACGGGGGCATAAGTATAATATTGATTTTTTTTAAAAGTATAATATGTAAAGTAACAACTTTTTCATAATCCAACACTTGTTTTTTTACTATTGGTAAAAAAAACTCCTAAAGTCATCACATGTAAGTACATGTAGGACGGGGAAAACGGGGAAGACAAGCACTTTTATTTTTTGTTAATCATGTTTAATGCTATAACCCCCATTTTGTTTAGGTTTTGTTGACACTCGCAAACGACAAGACATTTTACAGGTTTTGAGCTAACCACTTTTTCTTTCCTTTGTGTCATAGGTCAGAGACAATTTAATTTCGTACTTATTTTTACAAATTAAATCATCCCTATTTTTTATGAGAAGTTTGAAACTTCATTAATAGAAAACCAAATATGATAAGATTAAATTTTCCTTTGTTTCATAGGTCAGAGGCGATTTAATTTCGTACTTATTTTTACAAATTAAATCATCCCTATATTTTATGAGAAGTTTGAAACTTCATTAATAGAAAACCAAATATCATTATAAGATTTAATTTTCTACGCTAGCGCCCTTTTTCGCAACCGTTTTAAAAGTACGGATCAAATACGTTAAATTTTGAAAAATAAAACTTTATTTTGAGTTTTGCAAATTATTTATTCAGGGTAAAAGAGATTTATAATTAATTAAATATGGAAACATTTCTTATACCAGCGAGAAAATGACCTTTTTAAAAATTGACAACTAAGAAAACTTACTGTAGAAATGTAAGAAACGATTCTATGAATGCGCGTATCTTTGCTCTACATGTAATAGACTTAGAACATTTTAATAGATATTGTTTTCCTTTAATGGGGATAAAACGGTTTGTATTATTAATATAAGGTTTTGTATAGCTTAAAATTTGATTTCGTTATTTAAGCTTAAAAGCTTTCAGAAATTAACACTTCAAAGCACAAGGCTGCTTGATATTACCCTTATACATTCGCCTAACAAAAATATTCCTACCAAAACGAATGTTTTTGGATCAAAAAAATGTCAAGAGGTCATTATTCTACGGGGTCATTTTTCTACAATGCACATCGAGAAAATGGACCCCAAAGCCATAACTTCTACAGAAAAGTGGGTCATTTTTCTACGTAGAAAAATGACCCCCGGTCAATATTCTACGGGGGTCACTTTTCGTCGTTACACCGGATGTGATGTCTATATGTTTCCTCAAAATGATTGATAACAAGTAGGGGGATGTTTTAAGAGTTATGTGTTACCTTCTAAAGTTTAATGAAAACATAAAAAATTTATATATTTGGGTAAATAGTAAATTTACAAAAAATGATGCTGCATTTAAACGTGAAATGTTATTTTTAGACCTGAGAAAGAAAGAAATACCCAGTAACTCTTAAAACATCCCCCTTCCGACCATTTAATTAAAATGTGTTTGTCCGCCATATACAACAAATGCAGCCCGATTTTTACCATGCATTAGGTTTATTTATGTCTTAATCTGAGCGAAATCAATATTCTTGGGCATTTTTAAATGCATGTTTTTTCAGATACTGCGGTCGAATATTCTCTAACTTGGCGTAGTGTAGTAACTCTTGGAATTCCGGAGAAACTGTTATTTATGCTATTGAAACATATGAGCCTGAAAAGTCGTTATATAGTGTACATTTGCATCTGCAGCTCTTTTTTTTCTTTATTTTGAGAATTTCCAGCATAAGCAATGAAATTCAGTCATTTTGAGGAAATATAGGCATCACATCCGCTAAAGAAAGAAGGATTTTTTCCCGGGATTTTAGTACAATACTTATAATAAACAGCTACAAAACCTTGAAAACCCAAAACATTGTTAATTTTTTTAAATTAAAATGCATATGTTGGATAATATTCAACAAACAGTAAGAAGATTTTTATTTATCAAATAAAAACCAAACTTTATATTGACTCAAAAAAATCCTAGAATTTTAAGCATTAACTCGAAGGAATATGCAGAAATTCTTGTGTGTCCATCAGTTCAATTTTTACGGAAGCCCATTTAGGACCTATCAAAAAATATTTTTGAATTCGTTATAACGATTTTCAGAATTCGTTATAACGAATTTAATTTGTTATAACAGATTTTTAGAATTCGTTATAACGAATTTAATTTGTTAAAACAGATTTATTGAATTCGTTATAATGAATTTAATTTGTTATAACAGATTCATTGAATTCGTTATAACGAATTTAATTTGTTATTACAGATTTATTGAATTCGTTATAACGAATTTAATGTGTTATTACAGATTTATTGAATTCGTTATAACGAATTTAATCTGTTATTAAAGATTTGTTGAATTCGTTTTAACCAAATTCTTGAATTGGTTATAACGAATTCAACAAATCTGTAATAAAAGATTAAATTCGTTATAACGAATTCAATAAATCTGTAATAACAAATTAAATTCGTTATAACAAATTCTAAAAATCGTTATAACAAATTAAATTCATTATAACGAATTCAATAAATCTGTTATAACAAATTAAATTCGTAATAACGAATTCAATAACTCTGTTTTAACAAATTAAATTCGTTATAACGAATTCAATAAATCTGTTTTAACAAATTAAATTCGTTATAACGAATTCTAAAAATCTGTTATAACAAATTAAATTCGTTATAACGAATTCTAAAAACCGTTATAACGAATTCAAAAATATTTTCGATAGGTCCTAAATGGGCTTCCGTAAATTTTTCTTATATACTTTAATATTGAATTTTATTTTGATCATCAAATTAGAACCGTTTTTGCTAAGACAGAAACTTGAAATTTTGAAGTAAATACATGTATCTTGTTTGTAAGTGATAAAATTTTAGATAAGATTTCACGTACCGTTTTAATAGTCTTGATTCAATAAACTGACAGTTGTCAAGAAATATCACGAATTATATATTTTTCTTCTATTTCAGGTTCAACAGCTGGGACAGGACAGATTACACGAGCTTTACATCGAATGATTCGATATTGTGTGGTGCATTGTGGGATCTCGTTTTATTTGCCGTCTCTTTCCTGAACACAAAGCTCGGCTTCAGAGAGAGTGTAGAAATAAGGTTTTTTATGACAATGTTTCCAGGTATGTAGAGGAGTTTTTTTAATACCTTGTTCAGCAACATTAAGGACTCTCAGTAATCTGAACACAAAAGAGTTTCAATTGTCTGAAATATTTTGCAGTATAGAATGATTTTGACCTTAAATTAACCCCCCGTCCCCATAACCAACTTAACAAGACATAGTGTGTCCTTAAAACATGTAATTTCTATTCTTGTCTATCTGTCAGATGCTAAGATGAAAGACCTTTGACCTTGTTTAGGGGAATGATAATGACCTCCACATTTTTAGATCAGTCAGATACAGCTGTAAGACTTCTGTGATTGCTGTGAATTAGGACCCTCTTGTTTTAAAAAAGGAATAAAATGTCAGGTCCCAAAGTGCCCGATTGGACAAATCAGTTGCTGGACAGTCCGAAACTTCCAGACTGGAGCAGTCCAGAGGGAAGTAGCAGTAGTGTCCAAAAGACTCCAGAGTCGCTGACCAGCGGTTTGTATTTCTCTGCAAAGGATAAACCATTTCCGAGTTCACCGGACATCAGACAATCTTCATTTCTCAGACAATCTCAGAAAGCAAAATTTGAATCAGTTGCGAAGCCCTAAAAAGACCCCTGTAGTGTCGGAACCTGCGCAGAACTTTACAAACTGGTCCGACAATATGGTGTTTGGATCTAAATCAAACTTTCTGTCCAGTAATCATACAATAAAGACATAAGAAGAGGAAAGAAAAGGCCAACTGTTGCCAACTGTGTGCTTTGGCAGAGCCTAAATTCAATTCCACATGAAAGCTCAGAGTTCCAAAATAATTCCAAAAAGGAAACTCAACAAATGAGATAGTCGGGAGGAAAGTAATTGTCTCACTCTAGCAATAGGAAAACAAAGACTCTGAAAGAGGAGCAGAAATCTAGAGACTCAGAACCAGTGTCTTGGTGGGATTCAACAGGCAGCTTAACGAGATCAAATTTAAAGTCTCCTAGGCCTTCCGTTGGTTCAGAAGTGGTTCAAGTGGCAGCGAAAAAAGATCTTTGGACAGAGGTTGGGGAAGGCATGTCAAAAAGGGCTTGCTGCACCCTCGAGTTCATTTTCTCTCGTGCTGAAATCAGACTTTGGAGATGAGAAATCTGACAATCCTGTTAACTCTCAGAGAAGAGTCAATCCTCTGCGGGCAACTCCACTGCACTTCCAAAATCAGAATGCGAATTGCAATAAAGTGAGTGGTGCTAGTGGTGGGAAATTCCCACAAAAAGTAATGGACTGGTTCTCTATGGCTGAGGTAGAAACTGGTGATCAGCCCTCAGAAAGAGGCAGCAGAAATGATGATGACGTTCCAGACGACTGGATTTTGGCCAGTGAGGACGAAAAAAGTGCCAAATATTCCCAAAACGGTGATATGCAAGCCATACAGAGTCAAGCAAGTGTCATTTCAACGAATCAAAAGAGTGCTAGAAAAGGTCAGGTGTCTCAAAATGGAGACTCGCCATCACAGACAGAAGCTGACACGAGGGGACTGGGCGGTAAATTTGACAGTGAGGACGGTAGCGGTGACTGCCCCACGCGACCCTCCCATTTTTCCGACGAGGAGGGTGAGGATGATGGATTGTGGGAAACGGACCAGAGCTCAGATGATGAAATGTACATGAGGCCTGCAAATGCCAACACTTCTGACCAGGGATTTACAGAAAGCACTAGTGTTTCTAAGTGGGTTCCTGGGCAAAGAAAATGTACACTGTGCGGTGAAACTGATCATGTTATATACAAATGCCACAGGAAAAAAGACAACAGCTTTTTTCTGTAAAAAATGTGCCATTTTATTATTTTGTTCTTGTGTTTAAGGATAAGCTTTTATACCCAATATTCACAATATGATCTGAAGCCATCAGCTATCTTTATTGGTCAAAGTGTATGTGTGTATCTGAATGTATTTCTGTACCCTTCACTGAAAGGATCAGTTTTCAAATGTCTTCACATGTTTCTTGCCCCAGTGTGTGATGTAAGGATTATAATTTGCTAAGGTCAACATTAAAAAAATTATTTTTACAGGGCTGGTATCTGTCCCCAAATAAAACTAAGAAATTAAGAATTTTTTTTATCATTGATTAAAACAGATAGGTTTCCAGATTTAAATTTGTTCTTTGAGTTTATTAAATAAAGTTTTAACTCCCAGTGAATAAATTTTCCTCTTAATTTTACAAAAAAGTCTGAAATTCATATATTGCGGGCATAGTTTTCAGATTACAATTCTCTGCAAGATTTTGCATGGGCATCTGAGCAAATTTCCTTGTTGACTTTGAACCCAAAAGTCAAGGTGCAACTTTTTTCTTTCTTCATCTGTATTTTCTCAGTTCTTGCATGCTTTTCTTTTTTCCCTAAGTTGGGGACACAGAATCCCTTTATTAAATACACTATTGTTTATATTAAGTCACTTAATTGTTAATATTGCTTAAATAATTGACCTCTTCCGAAGAAATACTAGTATGTAAATTTGCAAATCTTCTTGAATGTAATATGCATTTAAATTAATACTATGCATTTGTTCCACACCTGTAATTTTAACAAATAAGATATTTCCTGGGGTAAAAATAGCTGCTTTAAGTGTTCGAAATGATTTTTTTTTAAGGTTTGTGTGTCCTTGAGTACCTATTTTTCAGTGACAGTTATAATCAAATGTTTAATTTTGGAAGAGCCTGTTTGTTCTTATTAATTTAATGAAGGTTCAGTTTTGGGTTTTTTTTGTGGCCATAATTTATTCCTAGTCTCCAACTAGTGAAACAAGTTTCCTCACTTGTCTGTCTGTCACTGTGTCTTTCCGTTCCACTTGGGTTTTTGCACTATTTTTCAAATGCTTAAGGTTCATAAACCCTCTGCTCACTCATATAAAATGTTACTTGAACTTTAATGATATTCCAAAAGAAATGTAACTTATAAGTAAAATACAAACAATCATAGCATAGCTTGTGGGGGTAAAATTGGATAAAAAGACACTTCAACTAAGCAAATCTATGAAGGAATAGACATTTTATGTCATAAAGGTTTATCTCTCTTATCAGAGTATCACTGAACTTAAAGATACTCAATTGAATTTTAATATGTGTGTTGTATCTTAAAATATAGATTAAGTGTGCATTTCACTCTGCATCCCTTATTTTTTTTTTATAGTTTAAAGCCCTTTTAAATTTTAAGAGAAACTAGCTTATATTTTTTTAAACGTAGAACAAAGGAAAATTCAGCCATTTTGCTCCAAAGTTATAGGACATTTCTCAAGGATTTGACCTTTTGTGTCTAAACTAATAATTAAAGTGGACCAAAAAAAAAGAGAATATTCTCTCTGTGAATCTCTTTCAGTGCCTCCCACTCATATAAATTTGTCTGCTTTTTATTCTGGTTTTATTTATGAACATGGACTTTATGATATACTTAAAACAGCTTAACTATATGCCAGATTCCCCAAAGTTGCACATCCATGCTTGTGATATAATATTGTATTTAATGTCAGCAATTGCAGAAGGGCCCAAATTTAAAGTCTTTGCCAGCATTTTCATGTTAAATGATTGTTTTTTTTTTTGTAAATTAAATATTGTAGAGTACAATATTCATAATTAATGGGTTTTTTTTCTTTCAAATTGGTAATACATGTACATGTATATCCATAAAAAACAGATTTTGCATGTACAATGCACTTACTGTCTTTTGAATATTAGGATGTAATAATGTATAGAAATTTTAATGTGCCAGTTTTGCATTTCAAAGTTTTGCCATGCAAAAATATTAACTTCATGAAAAGATGATCAATATTCCAGCATAACTGGTCATTCCAGAGTGATTTGAACCATTTAACATATTTTCCACAAAGTGTTATGTAACTCTGAAGTTTATGGGTGAAGAAAAAATGTACAAATCTTGTCTTGGAGTATAACACTTGCAAGATGAGAAATGAGAGCTCAAAAATGTTGGGTACAATATTATATAAATGTCAGATAGGTCTTCGAGATTTAAGAGAAGCAGCTCCGAGATTTTTTAAAGCAATATGAGCTGCATTTTTTGGGAATTTTATTTTCCAGTCAAAAATATTCTAATACTATTTTCATAATAAATCTGTATTTGATTTAATCCTTTATGATCTAATAGACCAAAATACAGTTAATTTTCATTCAACGAAAGATTTCATCCCTCTCAAGTATAAACAGCAGAACTCTAAATATGTACTTTTTCCTGTCATTGATATGGTTATAATTACAATATGAAAAGAAAAGTTTCCGACTTGAGAGTTGCCGCTCATATTTCTTAAAGTGAAGACATCCAAGTGTCTACCATTTTATTGTAAAGAGGTAGCTCTTACAGTTTTTCCTGTTTAATTGATATTATATCTGTTCAAAATTAATAAAATGGATCTTCTTAAGACTGTGGTCATTTAGATATTAGGTCCAATGAAGAAAATTTTAAACAGTGGTGGAATTCCTCTGTCATATTCTGCAAAATTAAAATCATTTTTTTGTCAGATGGCAGGTAGGGAGGGTGGGGTTAATTTTGATGAAATAGTGTTTTGGTAAGTATTTAATTTGAAATTCATACAGAAGTTATGTGTTGAAAGTTCGTTTTATTAATATTTCTCTTGTATAAGGTTTTGATTAATACTTGATATTGTTACTTTTAAAATAATTAGATCGTACACTATAGAAGAGCTAGGTGTCATTTTTTTTTTGTTTTGAAGTCTGAGCTGATGCCGTCATTTAGAATAAGGTTTTGATTGAATATACTTTTAATTCTTGATTAAAATTATGTAATAATTATATTTGACTTAAAATGATAGAATAAATTTATTTGATTGTAAAAAGGCAGTAGTTTTCATCTTTCCAAAACATTTTTCCAAATTGTCATTGTAGCATGTTTGTATATTAGACGTCAGTATTTTAAGAAAGAAAAAAGTATGGAGTATATTTGATCGGAATTTAATAATTTAAAAGATTTTTTTCTTTTTAAAGCATTTTTATTTGTTGATAGCATTTATATTTTGATAACTGCATTATAAGTTGATGAAAATAATCTTTGTTGTTTTATCAGGTGTTCTACATGTTTTATTTATGGAGAAAATGCAATTTATTCCCTGAAAAGTAAAGGTAGTTACCTGCTTTGTAGTTTGTTTTCATTGTTGTAAAATGTTTTATTATGAAACAGCAAGATTTGGAAGAAATGCTAATCACTGCTTTATAATGCATGGAAAATTCTTGCTGATTATTAAATGGTTTTCTAATATTTAACAATAATCAAACATAAACACTAACACATGTGAATGTGCCCTTATTGAAGCTTCTGCTTTGGTCTGTAACTGCCTGCTGCTGAAAGGAGCAATAAATCACTGTGACCACTTGGGGAATTCTTCACTAGCCAAACAGAGGTTATCAGTAATTAAACTACAGGGACTCTCGATTAAGGAAGGAGATTTAACAGGTCATTCATGACCATGAAATAGGAGGTGGAGATTGGCTATTACCATTTTGCTTGGAAGTCTTTCAGAACTGAACCTATTTTACTTCATTAAAAGCACCTTAATAAAGAATAGAACCTCCCATTCTTGTGAATATGCATAGGAAATATGGATAAGTGACAGGTATCCAAAGCTGAATCTCCAAGTTGTCATATATTTCTAGCTTTGGCGGACTTTGTTGTGCAATGAGTTTCTGCCCTCTACTGTAAAGTAAGATCAGCCAGTTGGTGGTATAATTTCAAAGGATTCAGCTCGCTTATTTATTGACCAATTTCTCTGAAAACTGGCCAGAATGCGTCTCAAATGTGTGTTCACAAAACCGTATTTCAGATTTTTAATATCTTGCTCAGTTCTTGAATTATTGGGAGAAATGTAGAATTGTGCAAATAAATCAGTAACATTTAAAGACAAATGGATGTAGTTTTTGAAAAAGAAGATTCTCAGGTAATGTACATGTGTCGATTCAAATTTGTTCAAATCATGATCATCAGGGGTAGAAAGGGACTCACTATGGGTGATCAAGGTTTTACAAGGAATACATAGGAAAATTGTTAAAATTCTCTACAAGAACAACAAAGCCATGATTGATTATCAATATAAAAGCATAAAAAAGGTGATGTCGATCTAAAATTTGTTGAAACCATGACCAACCAGAAGACTGGAGGAGCAATAAATCAAAATGGATTTAAGTTAAACAAAGGAGTATAAAGGCTATATCAATCAAATTTTCATCTTATAAACAGCAAAGAATTACGAATCATATTAATCTAAAATCATCCATAGGAAATATAGATTTAATTTTGTTCAAATATCCCATTTACCTCTTCACTGAACCCACTTTTAAACAAACATTTAATGCTGAAATGAATTTTGGTTTTATCTTGCCAGTTTCTCAGGTGAGCAATGTGGCCCCTGGGCCTCTTTTTTTGTTGAATCTAAGAGTCTTACTTGTAAGCACAAAGTTTATTGGCATTGTCTCCCAAGAATTCAAAAAAGGTGTAAAAAACTTTTAACTCCTTTAAAAAATTGCATACCGTAGAACTAATGTATATAATGCTAGATATATTTTCAAAATTTAATGTAATGACACATTCATACACCTAGCCTAAAGCTGCCTCTTTATATTATGATTTGTTTAGGTATACCTGTTTGTTGACTGTGCATATAATGTAACTTAAGAAATCTCGGTTTAAAGTCCAAATCACTTCACAGTGTATAGCTACCTTATCGTTGCTTCAAATCTAGGTCATAGTTAGGAGACATTCAACAAACATGGCAGCCAGTAAACCAAAATATCCACTGGGCTCTCCTCAAGAGCATATTGAAATGTGTAAAGCCCACGATTTACCTATTGATGTTATATGTGAGGACTGTGATGAATTTATTTGTGGTAAGTGTGCCAAAACAGATCATAAGGAGCATGAATGGAGCACTATATCCACGGCAGCCAGCCAAAGGAGGAGAGGTCTACTTAAATTACTGAAGAAGATCAAGGAAGAGAATCTGCCTTGGATTGAAGAAAAGCTGGAGAAAGTTTCAAATAGGATCACGGAAAATAAAGAACTGTGTGATGCTGAGGTTAAAAAACTTCAGAAGCATGTTGATGAGATAATGGCTAGGTTGACAGAAATCAGGAAAAATAATGAACGAAGATTAACAGAGAATTTGGTGGAAAAAAATAAAAAGTTGAATGAAGTGAAATATAAGTTAGACAAAAGGAAGAAAGAAATAGAAGAGATGGTAAAGTTTATGGAGGATAACAACAGCACCATGTCTGACTACGGTTTCCTAGAAAACCACAGGGAACTGTCCAAAAGGCTGACTGGTCAGGATGTTTATTTCAACAACTTTAATTATTCAGTGAGATACGTTAAAGGAGAAATCAGTGATGAGGTGATGAAGAATATGATAGGAAAAACTCAGGATTTAAACAATATCAGTTTGACTGAAACAAACTCATTTAAATATGGAGATGAAATAATAGCTGTATTGAGGGCATTGTGTGAAGATCAGTGTTACATAGGAGATATAAAGTCACCTTACATTGAACAAGTAAATAAAAATGGTGAGAAAAAAATAAATGTAATATTGAACCTATCGATCTGTGTGTAACTGATACTGGTGATATTTATTTCACTGATTATGGAAACTTTTCCATCAGCCGTATGTCACCACCAGGATCCGTCTCAACAGTCGTCGGTACAGATCCTCTGTTACCATTAGGAATCTGTCAATCAGTGGACGGTGGACTACTGGTCACTTTGAGAGACGAGGAATCAGATGATTACAAATTAGAATCAAACAGCAGACGTCTAATGAGACACATCACAGTGACAGGTGAGCTCATCCATGAGTATGAGTACCAGGAGGATGGTCAGACCAGACTGTTTACATATCCATACAGAGTCACACAGAACGGTAACAGAGATATATGTGCTGTGAACCTTACAGGTGGCTCTACGGGTGATGTTATGATTATGTCACCTTCTGGTCGTATGAGGTCTGTCTACCGTGGACAGAACCTGACAAAGAACTTTAATCCCAATGATGTAGAGTGTGACTCTCTCTGTAACATCCTTGTTACTGACTATTACAGCAGACAGATGTATCTGCTGAGTCTTGACGGGGAGTTCCTGAAGTTTTTACTCCAGGAGAATGAAGTGAACCGTCCAGTCAGATTATCACTGTACAAGTCTACACTGTGGGTGGGATACTATGAAGGACTTGTCAAAGTGTTTCAATACACAGTGTAATTTACTTGATTTTTGATTAATCATCCTATGAAATCGTAACAGATGCCATAAAAACATCAATGGACTCACCATTAAATTTTATGTATATTCTCATGTTTGGATTCTACACATTTTTGCTGTCAATTCTTAATACTAATTACACGTATATATATTTCAAGGCATCTGTGTTTATTATTCTTACTTAAACTGAAAAAACCCTGTTAATTGTAATTTTTTATTCTTTCCTGTAGAATTATAACAAGAATGGATATGGGTTACCCCATATCCAAAAATATTCGACTTTTAGGTTTAATACATTTAACAGTGTTTGTAATGACTTTAATAAAAAAAAAATGCACTGTCTAATTATGGAACTGATGTACATTTTGTGAGTCCGTAGAATTACGGTCACCCAGCCTCCTAAAAAACAGTACACATACCTGTGTCCGCAAGACCAACATTAGCCTTGGTCTACACACGTACAATGGAGTTGTTAAACGCATATAGCAAGCACGGAGAAACGCCTTTTGTTTTGCCGAGAAGTTACGATGGCAGACAAAACTTTTCTTTTCTTAATTAGATCATATGAATACGAATCCTGATTAATAAAAATTATTAAATCCCTGTTGAACTATATTTTGTTCTAACATTTGCATCTGCAACAAAGTGTGTTTGAAATGGGTTTGGAAAATCAGGGCCAGGTCGGAATATTCTAAACTGAAAACTTTTTTGTTTTGAAAATTACTGAAATATACTAATGTGATCATCGCAGATATTACTTATATATTAAATATAAATTCTCTTTAAAATGATATGCTGAACTTCAACACGAACCCGGTTTTCATTTTAGAAATCTCCGACCCGGTTCGTTTTTTGCTACACATTTTATAGGCTACCCTACAGTTTACACAATCTACACACGAGCGGAATCCGGCCAGAGATTGAAAATTCAGTCATTTAATAATACCACACACAGAGAATAGTGAAAATGCATTAAATCTTTGAAAATCTTCTTCTCTGCTCCTGGGTATCAAATAAACTAAAAAAAGTACATAGTTATGATGATCAAGAGTGTCTCCTGCAAAATTGTGAATTTTATGGCCCCAGGGTCAGGAGTTTTGGCGTTAGGGCGGGGCTCTATTGATTATATAGTGAAAATGCATCAATTCTTTCAAAATTGTCTTCTCTGCTCCTGGTTATTAAATAAACTAACCTAGTATAAAGATATAATGCCTCATTCAAATTTGTGAATTTCATGACCGTTGTTTCAGGGGTTTTGCCATTTGATGTAAGGGGGGGGGTCTCTTTTGATTATACCTGCACTTTCTAAAGAAAGTTCGGGTATATTGTTGTTACTCATGTCCGTCCGTCCGTCCGTCCGTCCGTCCGTCCGTCTGTCACACTTTTCTTCCCTGAACTCCTCTTACATTTTACACAGTAGCTTAATCATCTTTTTGGAGATGGTTGGTGGTGTCATGTAGATGTGCAGTAAGGTTTCGGAATTTTGATTTTGCCCCGGGGGGTCAAATGGGGGTCGAAAAATGACGTTTTTTATGCAAAAAGTCCCGTCTTCCCTGAACTCCTTTTACATTTTACTCAGCAGCCTAATCACCTTTTTGGGGATGATTGGTGGTGTCATGTAGATGTGCAGTAAGGTTTCGGAATTTTGATTTTGCCCCGGGGGGTCAAATGGGGGTCGAAAAATGACGTTTTTTATGCAAAAAGTCCCGTCTTCCCTGAACTCCTTTTACATTTTACTCAGCAGCCTAATCACCTTTTGGGGGATGATTGGTGGTGTCATGTAGATGTGCAGTAAGGTTTCGGAATTTTGATTTTGCCCCGGGGGGTCAAATGGGGGTCGAAAAATGACGTTTTTTATGCAAAAAGTCCCGTCTTCCCTGAACTCCTTTTACATTTTACTCAGCAGCCTAATCACCTTTTGGGGGATGATTGGTGGTGTCATGTAGATGTGCAGTAAGGTTTCGGAATTTTGATTTTGCCCCGGGGGGTCAAATGGGGGTCGAAAAATGACGTTTTTTATGCAAAAAGTCCCGTCTTCCCTGAACTCCTTTTACATTTTACTCAGCAGCCTAATCATCTTTTGGGGGATGATTGGTTGTGTCATGTAGATGTGCAGTAAGGTTTCGGAATTTTGATTTTGCCCCGGGGGGTCAAATGGGGGTCGAAAAATGAAGTTTTTTATGCAAAAAGTCCCGTCTTCCCTGAACTCCTTCTACATTTTACTCAGCAGCCTAATCACCTTTTGGGGGATGATTGGTTGTGTCTTGTAGATGTGCAGTAAGGTTTCAGAATTCTGATTTTGCCCCGGGGGTCAAATGGGGGTCGAAAAATGATGTTTTTTATGCAAAAAGCCCCCTCTTCCCTGAACTCCTCTTACATTTTACTCAGCAGCCTAATCACCTTTTGGGAGATGGTTGGTGGGGTCATGTAGATGTGCAGTAAGGTTTTGTAATTCTGATTTTGCCCCAGGGGGTCAAATAGGGGTCAAAAAATGACGTTTTCATGCAAAAAGTCCCGTCTTCCCTGAAATTCTCCTACATTTTACACAGTAGCCTAATCATCTTTTGGGAGATGGTTTCGTAATTTTGATTTTGCCCCGGGGGGTCAAATGGGGGTGGAAAAATGACGTTTTTTGTGCAAAAAGTCCTGTCTTTCCTGAAGTCCTCCTTAATGTTACTCAGAAGCTTAATCATCTTTTAGGAGAGTTAAATATTTTGAAAATTATGTAAAACATCAACGTTAAAGGGTAAAAAAGCATCACATGCTGGGAAACACCTTGAATTTTTATGAGTAATTAATGTACATGTCAAATGTGAGAGTCATATCTCATCTCAATCAAAAGTTATAAGCAAATGCAACATTTTTGAAAAGTAGGTTAGGCTTCAAGGTCAAGGTCACAGAGTAAAAGTCATGATTCATTTGGAAAGGTCTTATCACAGGTAATAATATGCATGCATTATAATATGAATGCCCTAACTTTTCTCTTTCAAAATGATGAATTTATAACAATTTAATTTTTTTGCAAGTAGGTCAAACTTCTAGGTCATATGTAAAAAAAAAAACCATTCCATTCTCACAGGTAAATACTAGTACATAAGTTTAATATGAATGCCTTGTCTTTTCTCATTCAGTAGATATGACCGTGATGACCAAGGTTAACTTTATTCAGACAGAAGGACAGTCTGACATACAAATGTACATATTTCTATATGAATTGCATGGGTAAAATTGGCCCAGTGGTTCTAGAGAAGTTAAAAATGTAAAACGTTTTCAGACAAACAGATGGACGACATGTCACGACAGACGTTATATGATAAGGAAACCAGAAAAGCTCAAATGAGTGTTTTGAAAGGGTTACAATATGGTTGCTGTATTTGAAAAGCTGTTTTTTTCATGCAGAGATATGCATGACCAACATATTCATATTTTATATTTTCTTTAGTAACTTGTTTGTTTGTTGTGAATACATCTCTCTCGGGAATTTTTCCCTCATATGGAGACACCACCAAATAATAATGATGACAAGATGTGTTTGTGAAACCACTGATGTCCCTGTATGGAAGCCTATGGCGAAGGTTGAAGTTTCTCAAATATATGTCAAACTCAAAGGTCAAGGTCAAAGGGTTCAAATTGTTGGTATCAGAAAAAAGTCTTGTCACAAGGAATGCACATGTGAAATAAGTAATCCCTAGTACTTCGTGTTCAAAAGTTAATTGCCAAGGTTAATTTTTTAAGTGGTTCAAACTCTAGGGTCAAGGTCAAACATATTTATACCTGTTGACAGTTCACAATGAATACACATGTTAAGCATGAAAGCCCTAGCACCTACTGATCAAAATTTAGGCCAAGTTTAAAAAATGTATATCCTAGGTCAAGCGATCAGAGGTAAAAATTAATGGTACCCAAATAAAAGGTCTTAATTGTCACAAGAAATAAACCTATAAAATGTGGAAGCCATTTGTATAGCCCATCCCACTTAAAACTTATGGGCAAGGTTATAATTTCTGCAGACAAATAGACAGACATAATATAAACACAAGAAACAAAATACATGTATATATGTACATAATTAAAAATATACTATTTAATTGGAATAACAAAATAGATTGTTATTTCAGGGACAGGGAGTGGGTAGGGAGATTGGACCCCCCCTGGAATTTGCTTTGTTATTTAAACAAGACTATATACTGAAGCAAATAAAAAATGACTTTGGACATCCTCCCCCTAACTTAGAAAACATTGACCCCACTATCATTGTTTTTATTTTGTTTATTTGTTTTCAGTTTATGAGTTTTTTTTCTCCTGCTTGTCAGGAAATTCTGGGCATGAATTTTTTGATTGAGATGTGAACCCCCCTCCCTACTCCCGAAAAAAAAGTCTGGATACGCACCAGTATTGGCAGTAACTGAATGTCACATCGACAACGGGAGATAACTTCACAATATGAAATTCGTCTAGTGTGGCATGCGATGATCTTTGACCCTTTTTGAACTTTAACCTAATCGTTTGGGTTTATTTTACCCCCCACTATACTTAAACTTGTACTTACCGACCTCCATAGGTCTCGCAACTTCATGAAATATAAATCCAATTATAACACAAAATGAATTAATCCAATGCACACCACACTGCAGCATTTTCTAAAGCTATTCCATTCGGAAAACCTTCGTGCCGTCGATTCCGTCACCTTATCAGATGAAGTGGGAATCGGCCGAGGTGTACCGAATGGAGCTTAATCTAAAAATATGACAATGGGTGACGCAACGTGATGTGATGTAGAATTTACATGTCAAGAACAAATTTTAAATTAATTCATAACAAACAATGTTTTAACAAAACTGTTCCATCTAGCCTATTCCAAAAAGTATGTACTGTGTGATTGTGGTGTCGAGGGGGGGCGGGGGGATTAATAAATTTAAAAAGGTCCTATTATGAGCAAAACATTTATCAAAATCTAATTTACATCATTAATAGAATTCAAACTGGTATATAATGAATTAAGCATGTAAAATAAATATAAGAGGTTCTGAGTTATAGGTCACAGGGAGAATTTCATATTCAATTTGATGAGTACATGTAAATTACAGGCACGTAGCAACCGGGGGGGGGGGGCTGCCTGTACTATAAGAAAATGTCCATTGAAAAGATGGTCCCCCCCCCTTTTTACCAAGTATATACATAGCAAGGAAATATGGGGAAAAAAAATTGGAAGTGAAAGTAATTTTGCCTTGAAAAAAAAGGTGGCCACTACCCCACCCCCCACCCCCATTTCATTTTTTTTTTTTTTTTTTGCTTGTTAATTTTTTTAGGTAAGTAAAAAAAAATTTCTCAGGTTACTACGATGCTACGTGCCTGAATTATATAGAATTATTTTGACTTTTTCCTTGGAAAGCCGCCCGTAGGATTGTGTATTTAGAGGCAAACACCTTAGTGCGGGTATTACTGTCTCATGACAGCATCTAGTTATATATTGAAAATACATGAATTCTTTGAAAATCGTTTTCTTTGCTCCTGGGTATTATGCTTATAATCCAATTTTATGATGAAGTAAGGTGCATCTAGCAAAATGGTTAATTTCCTGCCCCCTGGTTCAGGGGTATTGAGGGGGGAGGGGGTTACATAGTCTGAAAATAAATTAATGCTTTAAAATCTGCTCTTTGGTATTAATCAACCATTTATGATGAAATAAAATCTATGATAAAATTTCCAAAATTTTGAAATATGTGGCCCCAGGGTCAGTGGGTTCCTTTGGGGTGCACACCTGGTTATAAAGTGGATGTGCATTTTCTCTTTGTTATTCTGATCTACCTCTGGGTTTTAAGTAAATACAGTAAGCATGCTTAGTTTATAATTATGATAAGCAATGGTGCCTCTTTCCAAATATTCTAGAATTTCATGGCTTCTGGTTTAAAACACGAACCATATTCAATTTGTTTGAGAGTTGTTACATAATACTCAGGTGACCAATAAGGCCTATGGGCCTCTTGTTAATCTTAATGAAATGATTTTTGAATTAATTTTCTAAACAGTAATCAAATTCAAGAGATGATGTTATCAGCTTTGGAGAAGTGGATAATATTCAACAAAACAGTAAGAAGATTTCTATTTGTCAAAAAACCCACTTTATTCTAGACATAAGAAATCTTAGGATTATAAGATTAGTGTTACCTCAAAGGAATATGTAGAAATTAGAACTATACTTATTGAATTACATTTTGATCATCAACTTAGAACCATTTTTTGTTAAGAAAAAAACCATAAATTGAAATTTTGAAGTAAATCTCTTTTACTGGAGATGAGAATACTATAGGTAAAATTTCATGTATCACTCTTTTAATAGTCTTGCTTTCAGAAACTGAACGTTATCAGAAAATGTCCAAAAATGTTTTTTTTTTTGTTTTTCAGACTCAGCAGCTGGGACAGGACAGATTACAGGAGCTTTACATAGAATGTTTCGATATTGTGTGGTGCATTGTGGGATCTCATATCTGCCGTCTCTATCCTGAGCACAAAGCTCGCCTGCAGAGAGAGTGTAGAAATAAGATTCTCAATGACAATGTTTTCAGGTATGTAGAAGAGGTTTTTTTTTACCCTGTCTAACAACATTAAGGACCCTAGGTAATCTGAACACAAAAGACTTCCAATTATTTGATATATTTTGCAGTATAAAATGATTTTAACCCTTTGATCTTGAATACCCCCCCCCCAACAATTCAACTTTACAAGACATAATGTGTCCTTAAAAACAGGTTATGTTTTATTCTTGTTTATCTGTCAGATGTTAGAACTTTGACCTTGTTTAGGGGCATGGTAATGACCTCCACATTTCTAGGTCACTCAGATACAGCTGTAAGACTTTTGTGATTGCTGTGAATAAGGATCCTCTTGTTCAAAGAAAGGAATAAAATCAAACATAATTTGACCATTTCTTCCCATGGACTGGTCTAATGCTGTGGTACTTTTTTTAGATTGGTGCGGTCAACGTTGCTGGACCTGTACATAGAGGAGTTTGTAGTCTCGCCCAAGGCAAAGAAAGAGGAAGTTTACACATATACTCAGACCAGGGCTCTAACAATGTTAGACAAGGGGGTACAGACAGACATGATCAAAATCACAAATCGGATATAGATAAAACACTAAAAAATATTTTCTTAGCTCACCGCAAAGAAGTTGAGATAATTTATGCTATACCCTAGACTTCATTGGTGCTATCAGCAAGGCCGGTTAAAATTTGTCTGGACCGATAACTTTTAAGAAAACGTTGGTCCATATGAGCGTTTAAAAAATTTGAGCGAATGGAAATCTAATAAAGGTATAGATTGGGATGAGCAGCTAAAGCGCAAAAACACAGAAAAAATGGCAGTACAACTTGGAAGACAAGTAGACCACATTAAGATACATATTTCTGTGTATCAGTTTGATTTCAATGAACAGTGTTAATAATTAAAACTAGTAAATTCTTTGGAATATTTTCAAAATGATACTTCTCCTACAGTTTTAGCCTGATTTCAATAGTTTCAAGTTCAAATGCTAGTTTTCTCTTCCTTCGTTACAAAACATAAAACAATAGAGCTGTAGTCTCATCAAAGACATCTGGTTATAATCATACTTTAATATCTTTTACATATACAGTAAAACTGTTATAACGAAGTCACTGGGACCTATGAATTTACTTCGCTATATCCGTAATTCATTATATCCGTATAAGAAATTCGTTAAATTTATAAAGCTGGGGATCCAAGATAACCTCGCTTTATCCTTTAATTCGCAATATACTTGTTTGGACTAGCCGAGTTTTACTGTATTTCTTTTATTTAACCCTTTCAGAAAGACTGACAGAATCTCCCTCTCTGGTTGCACCAACATCTAAACCAAGGAAAAAATCCAAAACAAAAACGCTGACAAATAACAAAAGCAACCACAGCTGAGTCAAGGAAAGACATTAAGTGGCCTAAGTTGTCAGGTCCGAAAGTGCCTGATTGGACAAATCGATTGCTGGACACTAAGA
>NW_026923695.1:0-22486 GCF_032062105.1 Saccostrea cuccullata | reverse complement strand
CAAGTAAATGACTTATCAGTCAGGGACATAACTCAAACAAGTTATCAAAAATCTAACTTAAATAAGTTATTTTACACACACACACAAGATTTTTTTTAATAATAACTTAAATAAGTTATTTTTATATCCTACTTGGACACTGATTTCTTTGGAGTTTTGTGTTTCCTGCCAATATGCATTGCATTTTGGGATTCCATTATGTAATACTAGATGGAGTGCACTGACTCCAATGTAGAATTGGTGAGGAGGTTTTATTCATATTTTTGGGTTTTATCCACATGTATTTATGTCCAATCTTTATCATTAAATTAAATAAAAATCCCAAATTTTCCCAAGCCTTTGAACAATTTTTTCATTGAGCAAGGTTTAAATTTAGTCAGACACTTGTTTTTGTCTTGTTGCACGAGCAAAAACCTTTGATGCAAGGGGTGCGAAGTTAGGGAAGAATGACACAAAATAACATAAGCAATTTATTAATTTATTGAAACTATTTAGGAAAAATAGCGTGTTTGAGTTACTAAGGCTTAGAAAAAGTAGGTCATAGCAAGGAGAAGTAACTCATTGAGACAAAAAAATAACTTGTTTAAGTTATGCCCCTGACTGCTTAAAGACAGATGATACAAACAATAAAATGGATGCCTAGATAAGTATATATTTTTGACTCAAATTTTATTGCAAATGATGCAAAAAACAATCTAAAACATTAAGAAATTGTTAACCTTCTGTAATGTTCACAACTCTACCATTCTGAAACCAGCCTTATTATTCTATACAGATATTTTTCACTTCAAATCCCCTTTTTGTGAAGGTTTGAATGAAAAAACTAAAAACTACGCGGTAAAAATTATTAATTATTTTACTCATCAAAACATAATTCATATGGTTAATTTCATATTTTTTGACAAAAGTTTGTTTGTATATCATTTGTCCTTTAATTCAACATGTCATAATGTTTGTATGCATCACTTATTGACAACCTGAGGAACTAGAAACATTTATTGTAAATGAAAATATACTTAATTGTTTTCACAGCCATATTTTATGTGACTTTGACTCAGTTTTTTGTACAATGGTTTATACTATTTATCATTTTTTCCTACTTTCGGTTTAACTTTTCCCCAATTTTTATCGATCGTTATAATTCATTACACGTTTGAATGTAGATCTTTCCTGTACACTTCTGTTCAACAATTTATCAAATCATGTTTTTTTAATAGTTATATTCTTAATTGTTCCCGGTTTAAGAAAATTACCTGGTCAGCTCTGTCAGAATTTTTAGCTGCGTGTAACTTCCTGTCAATTCTTGTCAAAACAGTTTTTACAGTAGAACAATTCCTTAAGAAGGACAACTCGCCCAAACATTTAACATTGTCTATTTGAGGAAAAAAAGCATCTAAATGTTTCACTGTACGGTGCAACAAAAATTAAACGACTGATTATACAAACAAACATTTCTTATAAATCGTGAAAAAATCAACTAAAACCGTGCCTATGTAAGTAAAAAAAGAGAGACATTTACCGCATATCATGTCAATTTTACAACAAAGTTTCACAATAAATCATATGGCCTATAAAGTGCAAAAAAGATGCATTAATTTTTAAAACAAGGATAATTGTTGAGTGGGGATCAAAACTTGAAACCTATCAGTCGTCAACTGTGCCGTCACTGAAGTTTTCAAACAGGTCAATTAACAGGAAGTATCGTGTTGCCTTGACCAGTATTCAGCTAGGTATTATTAGAATATTGCTGCCAAAGGCATTATTGGGCAGCAGAAAGAGATAATCCAGAATAAGTAAAGTGGAAAAGTATTGTGGACAACTGATTATCAGTTAAGGTCAATCATTACTGTTATCGCCCCCTAATTAGTGTCATGGCCTTATTTAAAATTTGAAAATGATATAGAGTGAGGAAATTTTTAAAAAATATTTCAATTTTTTTTGTTATATTAAATCATTTTGCGTATATATTTGCATTTATCTTGTATTTTTTTATACAATTTATTATATGTTTAAAACGTCATTGATGAACTTTTTTTTTTTTACATAATGAAGAAATATATTTTAAGAAATTTAACGCGGAATGATATAAACAAAAAAGTCAAGTTTTATAGCATCTCATTTAATTGAAGTTTAGGTATAAGTCACTTTGATTCCGTTTGAACAAATTCATCAACAATTAAGACAAAATCAGTTTGCATATCTTCTGCATATATACATATTCGTTGATACACTGATATAAAAACCCATTTTTGGAAAGAGCGTGTAATTTGTTGTCTTGTTTTACGGTGTAAGTATTTACTTCTGATTTCTAAAATACTCATTGTGCTTTAAATTGAAAATCAAACCATGATTTTATTAGAATATCACTTTGACCATATTATTAAAAAATTAGATTGATAGCATTGTATCTAAAAATTTGTCATGATCGATCGTATTCAATAAAAATTTATTATCAAATTATCTGAAAAACTCCTTGATCTTTTATTAATATTATTTGCCAGGTTTATAATTCCAACACTGCTTCAGTATTGACAAACCTATGTACCCTTCCTGCAGATGCCCTAAATGAAAAAAATGGACATTTGTATCTATTAAAACCATTTATCGATGAATATAACATTTAAATTTGGTAAGGATTAAGTTAAACTAGCCAAGAAGGCCTAGATCAGTTGTCAAGGAAAATTCAGTAACGGTTAGGAAAAATGTTTCCGACAGATAAGGCAGATTGACCGTCAATCAGATTGCCTAGTAACTGAACTTTTCATAGGGAAACTTTTGAAAGATTGTGAAAGAACGTTTAGGAGCAAGGAAAGTATCTGCGAGGTGGATCCCACACATTTGAAATAATGAGAAAAAAGGAAGAGATTGCAAATTTCTCGAAAACTTTTAAAGTTCTATGGGAAATGTAATAAAAGACTCCTGCATAAAATTGTTACAGGGGATGAAGGTTGGCTACAACTATATGAAATCGAAAGAAAACTGAAAAACAAAATATGAAACAAAATAAAATTCATGTTAGTTTAAAAAAGTTTGTTCTTGTCTGCGATCAATATTTTCTGGAAGAACAAGATGTGTTTGTGAAACATTATGCGCCCGACGGCAACAAAGTTCGAAAAAGCTATTTTTAGCATATGGTTCACAGTCAAGGTCACAAGGTCATTGATATTGGTGTCATTTGAAAGAACTTTATAAGTGAAGTATGCATACCAAAAATGAAGTCTCTATCTGTTATGGTTCAAAAGTTATGGCGAAGGTTAAAGTTGACAACAGACAAACAGACAAACAGGACAAAAACAATATACGCCCTGGATCAATCGATGCGGGCACAGAAAATAAATTAAATTAAGATATCTTTTGCATCATATAAAAACAATGTGAACATTTGTTATATGTCATAAAAAATCTGCAAATTTACGAAATAATTTTAGAAATGTTATGTATTGCTTTGAATTATTAATTACGGCTGTTATCTCAATTATTCTTTAAAATTTGCATTTCGTTCATTTCTGCAGGGAATATACAGGTCAACGCACTTTTTAAACTCACATGGTTTTTCGCACAAATTAATGTCACATGGTTATAATGCGAAATTGAGTAACAAGGCAACAAAAATACTTAAAAATGATTGATGATTAAATGATTTGATTTTAAATCACTAACTTGAAATATAATTGACACATTATAATCGATAGGATTTCAACATGCTCTTGGATGATAAATTAACCCTTTAACCCCCAGAGACGCATTTGGACGCACTTTCACCATCACAGATATTAAACTGTTGGCGTTTTGTTAATAATTGGGATACGACAAAACAATTGATATTTTCTTAAAGTAGAGAAGGAACTGAACAATTTTGCTACACAAAGTTTTTCTATTTGATGTTAGGAAATTATCGTAAACCTGACGTGAATATTGCATATCCTACCAGGAAGTTGAGACAATTGCGCATAAATGACTGATTTGGTGCTATGTTAATTCTGTTGGCTTTATATAAATTACAACACAAAATAAAATTAAAATAAATGCCATAACCCAAAAGCTTGGAACTTTCCCTACAATGTTTATGATGGACGTTATAAGGTACACGCATCCGTTACAGAGATATTTGTTGTTGAATATTGGATCTTTTACGAGTAAAACACTCAAAATGCACGATGACGTCATTGGACGTTTTACGTGTACAATGAATTTGATTATGAACGCAGTGTAAAACAAACTGATTCTTTTGATACTTGGAACAATTTTTTTAATGAATTTTTCGTAAAGAAGAGTTAATGTTCGACATGATCTGAGCCATATACATAAAAAATCAATAACCTTTGGAGATATTTGTAAATGCATAGTCATTGGCTCAGCGCCATGACTGCGCACACCCCTTGTTGCAGAAACCCCTGTCGAATTTGTTTATGTACTAATTTAGGAGCAATTCATCAAAAATAATTCAATATTATCGTTACTGTAAATCAGTTTTTATTCGCGATAACTTTATTTTCGCGTAATTACGCGAGGCAACGCGTTCGCGAATATCAAATTCTCGCGTATAAAAGTATTCCTCACGATTATATAGAGGAATTGATAACAACTATCGTGAAAATTTTGTCTCGCCTATAAAGAGTCAATGACAATCTTGTGAAAATAAGGTGTCGCGGAAATTTAGTGATCTACAGTATCATTTTACAAATCAGAAATTATGCATGATTGAGAGCATGATCTAAACAAACTCAAACAGATGCAAACTCGTATTTTGGAAGGGGGGATCAGATGAGAATTGGTGTTTATTTAGTACATTTGGAGTGGTGATCTAAATTTAGAATAATGTGTACAATACTAAGATTTATTTTTTTTTGATGGAGAATTTGAAATATTTACCACAGCATGAAGGTTTGATTACCTTTTTTTCTAGTCAGTTTTTTGCAGGTAAAATTTTCATTAGCATTTAGGCCTAGTTAAGCCTTTGATTTAGCACTAAACATGGCTAAGAGGTATTCCATCTATACCTAATCATTACAAAGGGCTCACAGTGTGTCAGGTCTGAAGGGAATGCTTACTCCTCCTTTAGGCACCTAATCCCCAAAAAATGGATTTTTTATTTAGGTCAATGACTGGTCGTTGTCTTCACCTTTTTCATTTCACTTGTAGACCAGTTAGAGGCTCCAAAGTCTTAAACACTCGTGATAATACATGTGCTGTAAGTTGTTATAATCAAATCACGATGCAAAAGTTTTACATATTGCTATACGTACATGTATGCATATTCGCTACCAAGTGCAACATTTGTTTTTAACTTCACGCTATGGAATAGCCTTTTTTTCCAATTCCTGGTGGGGGTGTTAGTTTACAGTTTGATTATAACATAAATAATAGTTTGTCTATAACATACTTCCAGGAAGTATGCATTATCTAAATACTTTTTTTTCAGACCACACAGAGTTAAAAACAAGTCTTTATCAAACTTGATAAAATTAGATAACTTGGGATTAACTAAAATAAATTCCTTTGTTGAATAGTCTTTTACAGATTAGCCGGGATTACAAGTATGTGCATTTAGGAAGCTGAGAAAGTTGATTTATATACTGTTACAAAAAATAAATAAAACCGAGCTAGTATGTAGTCTGTGCAAGATCATCGCGCACAAATAGTAAAATGCGCTATTGAATTTCAAAGTCGCCACTGGTTTTTAAAACGCTGTGGAAATAAGTTAAATCGGAATTTTTTGGAAATTATGCCAAAAAAAGCTCCACAATTTTATTAAAACTTGTGTTTTTAACATCATAAATCAACGGAAAATATTTCTAATATCTCCCACTTCAGCGATAATGAATTGTTATATAACAGATTCATCTAAAGATTTTGTCTATTCACACGGGGGAATCTTTGCAGAGAAATATATATTTTGTTATACCTTTAAAAATTTGTTACACAAATCTATATGGAAAAAAGTCTAACATTTCTATTGTTTTGCTGAGCGGGCATAAAAAAATCGATGTTGGACCGCTGATCCAGAATGAAATTTTGGACCGGTCGATGAGATGTTGGACCGCTTACGTCACAGAATGGGCGGAACTTAATCTCATTTTCATTTGTTGGTGTTCAAAAGTGACGGACATGTTGTTACATCATGAAAGACAGTACAAAATACATGCATGTAAAACAAGAAGCCGATTGGCCAAATCGCTTACCTAAGCAATGGGGCTAGGAAAAAGTAGAGATTGGTTTACTATTGAAAAACTTAAATCCTAAAGTAGTACCATGACCAATCATGGCTTTGCTATTATTGAGAAGATGAATTTTAAAGAATTTTCCAATACACTGTATATGTCTATGTAAAATTTTGATTGGCCATTGTGACCCCGCCCTACCCCCGGGGGTCATGATTTGAACAAATTTGAATCTACACTACCTGATGATGTTTCCCCATAAGTATTATCTTTCCTGGCACAGTGGTTCTTGAGAGGATTTTTTAAATATGCCACCAAATTTTCATTAATTCCCAATTATCTTCCCTTGAATGAGGGCGTGGCCCTTCATTTGTACAAATTTGAATACCCTTCACCCAAGGATGCTTTTTGGCAAGTTTAGTTGAAATTGGCCCAGCAGTTCTTGAGAAGAAGTTGAAAAGGTGAAAAGTTTACAGAAAGA
Source organism: Saccostrea cuccullata (assembly GCF_032062105.1). Classification (NCBI taxonomy): domain Eukaryota; kingdom Metazoa; phylum Mollusca; class Bivalvia; order Ostreida; family Ostreidae; genus Saccostrea; species Saccostrea cuccullata. Next base: position 15,844 of record NW_026923695.1, on the reverse strand, counting down.
CAGACGGACAAACAGCTAGACAGACAGACGGACGTCGGACAAAGTGTGATCAGAAAAGTTCACTAGAACCTTAATTCGGCTCATGTGAGCCAAAAAAATTCTCGGACAAAATATGTTTTGTCAACCCTTGAATCAAACTGTCTCCCTTTGGCCTAACGGCCTCAGGTAGACAATTTGGTTCTTGGGTTCAACAAAACGCATTTTGCCATCGATCTCAGTCAATTAATGTGTATTATTTTACATTTGTTACTCATATGGAAAAAATAAATGATCATCTATCCATATCCATAAGTATTTTGAAATCTGAGCACTATTTTAAAGTCTGGTGATGTTTCAATGGATGAACATTTTCTTGCCCCTTGTAGAAAGAGTTGCGATAAAGAACAATTAACACTTTGACATCGTATTAAGGAAGCGAAAGGTAGTGTGCTTAGTGTTTTTCCATGGCCCTAAGGAAGATTTTTAAAACTTATTGATGAGCTAGTGATATTGTATGTTCGAGTACATATTGTTGAGATTCTTATATTCAGATTTCTGGAACCTGCAGACAAGCAATTTTATTGTATGATAAAACTCTAGTAAATTGGGGGGATATCAAAAATGACTAGGCATTACACATGTACACGTGCATTTAAAACATTTAATGGCACCGTTTACGGTACCTATAGCAACTGTTCCTTAGCCATGTGCTCGGAACTTGACGTTAAAGTTTTGGGTTGTATGAGACCTTAAAAACCAAGGTCCTGTGTCACGTCAGGCATAGGCATGATAAAGATCCCTCACTGCTTAATGCCCCTGAGTACTGAGTAAAGGTCAAAGGCCAAACTTCGCAGCCCTTCGTCGGTATGTGGTGACGTCTCTACATTAGTGAAACATTTTTGAATGGGACATAGGACAACATACAACCAATTAATCTTAGACATATAGCTTTTTTTTCGAAGAAGAAAAAATGGTATTTAAGATGAGATATTTTCTTTCATGAATCTGATGATGATGATATCAAATCAACACTAACGACTTAACAACTTAACAAAGGAATATAAAATCATGTTTATAGCAATATTCTTCCTCATCTCCCTTTGACCAACGTTTTACAAATGTCAATTTTTGTAACATCATTTGTAATTTCAATGCACAGCATGGTATTGAATACGCGGTGTAGTTTTCCACATTTTGTTGAAATCGTAACAGTCTTTAAAATGTCCCCTTCTGAAAATTCCAATTTTTTGTTACCATGGCAACACTTTTCATTGAAACGAAAGTACTAACATTAACAAAATTGTGTAAGTGTTCTCTACAAGTGTACCAACTTTTATTGAAATCAATCGAAAACTGTAAAAGGGAAAGCGATCGAAAAATTGCTCACTACGTTCAGACAGCTGTAATGCCGCAAGACATTACGATGTTTACGGATGACGAACATTATGTCAAACCCCTCTATAAAATAAAATTAACTAGTATAACTGAAAACTAGTTGACAATTAATGCTTCGTTTTAATACTATCACTAAATCTTCTGTTATGGGAGCGTTATTTGTAAGGTTGTTTGTATTTCTGGGAAGTAAAAAGGGAAAAAAAACATATTTTGACAATTATGGGTCTTACTAGTTGCCATGGCAACCACAATGTCATTTTACTCTACAAAATTAAAAACTAAAGGATTTTACCTCTAAGAAAATATACGGGTTACTTTATGTAAAAGTGACTGGAAAATGTCCAAATTTCTATTCGAAAATTTTTATAGTCAATTTGCAGAAAAAACGCAAAAACTCTGGTAGTTAAAGGGTTAAGATGGCTCCCAATGGTTTTTCATTGATTCTCGTCAAATGCAGTCCTCTTTGTATCCGTTGTACTTAAAGCTGTCCTTTGCCTTGCCTAGACACAAAAACAGTGCAGCTCAATAACTTCTGTGTTTTCTGTGCATTATTATGACTCTAAAGTGCAAGATAATAACAGTATTTTTCAGCTGTTCTACTGTTTTCGATCTTAAAAAGGTGGAATTCTTTCAGGGTTACTATCTGAAGTCTTGCATTATGAAAGATACATTCAATCGAAAATTTTCAAAGTTTCAGACCTTAATGTAAAATAATTTTCTTTACTATAGTAATAATTTGCTATTTTACACGATGAACAAAACCTTATTATCCTATCTGTTGTCATGTTTTCTTTATACAAGATTGTAATTTTTCGGTAATCCATTTCGACAAAACAAAGACGAGTAAGAAAGATTGGCAAAGTACTTAGAAAAATACTTTACATCTAAAAAGTCAGTTTGGATATTTCTACTTAAAAGTATCAAAGAGAGCTGGACTGATTTAATTTCTAAATACCTTTTGCAGAATCAAATAGATGTAAGATCATGTCATTTATTAATAAAGTTCCATTTCAGACATCGACTTTGCAAACTTACGATAATGATTCTTAAGAATATAAACATATACTTTGACGCTGAAGTTCGATTATGTTAAGTTTTATTACAAGAATAATGTGACTTTATTTTGTGGGAAAATCCAAGTGAGTTTAAAAAGTGCGTTGAGCTGTATATCCAAACGCAAAAGAAACGACCCCCCTTTTTTGAAGGGGGAAATATAAGTAATAACTCTGTACCAGAAAAGTTAGGACCTATTCAACATTGCAAAATAAGTCATTTAACGGTTGAATGATTTTCGTTCCATGACCTGTAGTTGATTTTTAGCCCCTTAACAGAAATTTTAAAAAATGCAAGTTTTATTAAACGGTGAGAGTAATTTGGGGTTTCAATGGTTTGAAGCTGTTAATCATTAGTAATGTGAAAAATATTCCAAGAAAAAATCCATCCCCAGCACAGATAAGGTTAAAGTAAGGAGGCGGGACCTAATTTTTACGAGAATAGTTTTGTATCACGTCACACATAATATAAGGATTTCAAAATGCCACAAAATGAAATTATTTGCTGTTTTAAACAGCTGGATAGCTGTATACTACATACTAACTTACTATTACTTGCAGTTTTGTCGTTTGTTAAATCCCGAACAACAGTATATAAACGATGCATAGATCGCAATGTACTTGTCAATGTGAAGTCATCTCACAAAAATGGCACAGTTTGTACACAGTGAGAGACTGATCCAGTCACATTTTGTACAATGAAAAATGTATTTTGTTCTCAAATAAAATGTTATTTGCAATTAAATGAAAGGCCGTTAAGTTGGATGCGATATCTATTTTAGTATTTTATTGATAAACTATCCGTACATTCTATAGAGTAGTGATACCGTCGTGTGTTTGCATGCAGATTTATTAGAAAAGTAATGGAAGGGCCCAGATAAATCGATTTATTGCAAGGGCATACCCTCAAAGTATCTTGTCAAGTTTTTACACATAAACTCAAGAAGCATTAAAATATTTGAAAAGTGCAGCGAACCTCATGAAATCTTGCAAATAAATTAATTATAGCTATATTTAATGTAGTTGACCAGCAAAATATTCAACCTGCCGTCCAACAAATTAGATTTTAACAATTAAAAAAGTGAATCTATATAGGTTCGCAGCACTCTTCACAACTACATATAGTGTTGAAAAGGATAAAAAATTAATCTAAGATTTTTGACTTGGTTATACCCTTGCAATATCGGAATTTATATATGACCTCTAAACTACAGGTATAATTGCTAAATTATTGTGACGTCAACATCACGTGACAAGTCTACATATAGATTTAAACTACATTACATGTTTTTGATATCAGCGAAGTCCTAAAAAAATCGCCCATCTTTATAAAGTATGTATCTTTTATTTTAAAAAATTGCCGATATATCCACTTGTAACCTTTACTGTGCTGCGTCTTTCTTATTCGGATGTGATGCATATGTTTCCTCATAATAAGTGATAGCACGTATTGTTAATGCTCATGCTTGAAATTCTCAAAATAAAGGAAAAGGGGAATTGCAGATACAAATACGCACTATATAACGATTCAGCAGGCTCATACGTTTCTAAAGCATGAATGAAAGTTCCTGATTGATTTCATATTGTTTAACGTTTCTCTCGAGAATTTTTAGCTGACCTGAGCTGAATGCTCAAGTGAGCTTTTCTGATCACAATTTGTCCGTCAATTTTAACCAAGTGAGCTTTTCTGATCACAATTTGTCCGCCAATTTTAACCAAACCTGGTACAAAGCATCCTTGGTTGCAGGGGAGTTTAAGTTATTAAAACGAAGGGCCAAGTCTCCTAAGGGAGGATAATCAAGAAAAGACAAAAAATAGGATGGGGTAATTATAAATCTTCTCAAGAACCACTGGGCCAGGAATGCTGAAATTTATATTGAAGCATCTTTGGGTAGCTTAGATATTAAATTGTAAAAATCATGACCCCAGGGGGTAGGACGGGCTACAATAGGGAATTTTAAGTTTTACATAGAAATGTATAGAACAAGTCTTCTTCTCGAGAACCACTGGGCCAGGAAAGCTGAAAGTTATGTGGAAGCATCCTTGTGTAGAGAAGTTATTAAATTGTTAAAATCATTACCCCTTGGGGTCGGGCGGGGCAACAATAGGGAATCCAAGTTTTACATAGAAATATATGGAACAAATACTAAAAAAATCTTTTTCTAATGAACCACTGGGCCAGGAAAGCTGAAACTTATATGGAAGCATCTTTGGGTAGTGTAGATATTATATTTTAACAATCATGACTCTCAGGTGTAGGGTGGGGCAACAATAGGGAATCCAAGTTTAACATAGAACTATTTAGAAAAAATCATTTAAGAATCTCAATCTCAAAAATCACTGGGCCAGGAAAGCTGAAACTTGTATGGAAGCATCCTTTGGTAGTGTAGATTCTAGAGTATTAAAATCATGAAAGGAGAGGGGGTACGGGGCACGATAGGTATAGCAAGAGGGAAAATCTGGTAAAGAACTGCATCACCAAAGTTACTCAGGTGAGCGATGTGGCCCATGGGCCTCTTGTTCACTTATATGATGACGCCACCACTTGTTGGTGGAGAACTGCAAATGTTGCCCTTTACTCCGCACTCAGACCCATTGAGCTGGGAGGGATCGTTTTCGTGCCAGCACCTACTGCGACACGGGACATCAGTACATACCGTCTCATCCGAAGGACCGGTCTCAACGTCCCACAGTTGGATTCGAACCCGCGACGTGAGGATTGACTCCTTACATCACGACTCTAAAGTAAGGAGTCAATCCTTACGTCGGGGGTAAGAATAGTATTGAATTAAATTAAGAACTACATTGAACACATTTTGTCAAGAAACAGGTTAAAATGCAATCGCTGTATTAATACATTTTATACAAAAAATAACAAACAAAAAACAAAACAAAGGGGAAAAAGCTGACTTTGAAAGTTAGAAATTCAGACAGGAAGATCATAATCAGAATTTTAAAAAAAATAGTTTTGCACCAAAACACATCCTGTCTAGTGATTGGGAAGTCCCTATCTAAATTAGAATGATATATATTGTTATAAATATTAAGTGATGTAGAAGAAAAAAGTGTTGTATTGAGGGGAACAATTAACAAAGTATTTATCATCAATATAAAAGATTTTTTTTAATTAGGTAAAAGAAAAAGAAAGTCTATCATAATAGCAGATGAAGGGCTTCAATTGTAAATGAAAATCTCCTGAGTAAAACGAAAAGTTGTTACAGAATAAATTTGAAACAAAAATAAAATTTAGAATTGCCTCATCGGCTATGCTAACCCCATGCTGTGGAAAGTTCCATTGGTAAGAGGATAAAAGTCTATAAGGAAAATATACCAGCAACAGACTGCTTCAAATTGCTCTTGCTACATTTTTATGGAAATATACACGTATGCATTTCTAAATTTAAGCTATCGCGAGATTCTTTGAGCTTGCTAAAATTTGATAGAGGGAAGATGTGATGACCATTGTTACTATGATTTAAGGAATCACTGTCTAGTTTTGAGAGTATGCCAGGGCATCAACGATAGTGGGAAACATGGGATAATTTGCATAACGGGCGAATATGCATAAATTATCCCATGTTTCCAACAATCGTTAATGTCCCTGGCATACTATACAAATAAGACAGTGATTCCTTACATTTCCATTTCATTGTGAAATGAAATTGTAGATTTAAACATTAAGAATGTAGACTAATCGATTTAAATTCCACGAGGACTTTCATGCAAATTTCAATAGTTCTCGCACACTGACGTCAAACACAAAGGCAGCCGCACGAGATTTACATGCATATTTGGCCTCCTTAGCGTCAGACACATAGACATATGCGCACACGAGATTTGCATGCGTATTAATCCTTAGCTGCTGACCTATCGACCTGCCTAATTTACATTCCGGCAGAATTCAGGAAATCAACTCCGCTTACTTTCAAAGGGTTATTATAAAGAAAAAATTTAGAATGAAAATATATACTAGTAAACAGTCCAAAGTACATAGATTGTCATTTGAACCTCGGGCTACATCTCCTAGGTTATTGAAAATCCAACATGCATAGAAGATTTTCGATGAATACATCTTCTAAAGAATGGAGCTCTAAAGAATGGAAACAACCTTGATTTTTATCACTACTGTTAGTCTGGTCCTGATTTTTAAAAAGAAAAGAAATAACTTCTAACGGCAAATGATTATTATTTGGTCCAGCATAGTTTTTTAACCTAATTCAAGTATGCTGAATCCGAAAAAATATGCTGGCCTTCATGAAAATGGCGTTAAAGAGGTCAAAATGGCGATTCAAAATGGCGGACGTCAAATTTTTCTAATTTTCTCTAAATGGCATTCAAAATGGAGAAGTAATGAGTGAATATCTAACTGAGTGTAATAAAACTATACAAAATAAAATAGAATGATAACATTATTAGTTTAATTCAGAAAATTTAGTCGTTTCTACACTTAATTCGAATTTTCTCTGATTTATTTGTCTATTGTTTCTTTATTCTTCTTTGTTCAGGATTTTACATTTGCAGATATCCAAACACTGCGGATTTGTATTATTTCCTCTACATTTCACTATTCTACAATTGAATGATGGTGCAGTTGTAAGTTAAAAGTCAAAATGGCGATTCAAAATGGCGGATATTCCTTTTTTCAAACAATTTCTTAATGTCGTTTACATAGGAGAAAGGATTTGTGAATATCTTACTGAGCGAGTACAATTAACTATGTAAAATTCCAATAGAACACTAAAATGATCACTTTAAATCTTAAAATTTAGTCGTTTTAATTTAAAATGTGTTAATTAGCTCAAGATGGCAATTTAAAATGAAGTCATATTCACTCGAATTTCGTGAAGTACTCAAACTGCTTAATTTTGAGTCGTTTTGCAGAAAATAAATTACAATTTGTTTTTTATATAGTATATACTCAGTATATGGTATATTGATTAGTCCATTAAATATGAACAAACAAAAAATACTAGAAAAATCCTTTTTTTATGGAAATAGTTAAAACAAACTCGACTTAAGAGTTTCCAAATTTTCCCCCTCATATTTTACCGTGTTCCAAAGCCTCTGAGCCCCCGACCACCTAAAATCACTCCTAAATCCTGTCTTTATCAACTCGGATTTCTACCTCAACATCCCTCAGGACACCATCAAATATATCTGAAGAAATTCTTGTCCGATGTCATCGAATACTTTGTTCTATCTTTTTAGCACTTATAAGAATTTAGTGGTATTCCCTAAAATCTTCTATTCCAGCTTTATTTGCTATATGTTACTGTCTGTCTTCGGAATTTTGGTATTTTCAACACTCAAGTAAAATGGTGCCCCGTGTCAAAGATGACAACCCACTTGATCGTTTCTCTGGAGTTCGAAAAAGAGTAAGCTCACTGGGGGCCGCCAGAGAAACTTCAAGTCCGATTATTTAAATAGTTGGTCCGCCGAAACATGGCTAAAAAATTGCCGACTCGGCGTTAAACAATATACAATCAGTCAATCAACACTCAAGGAACAACACATTTATGTTCAAATGTTAAAATGTCTATTTTGTTTTCCAAAACCTTACGCAAAATGAAGTAGAGGTACTGTGAGCAATTAGCTCACTAAATGACACCCCCCGTCTTCCATATGAATATAATAATGACAGTGTCCATGTTTTGCTATGTGAAACCCAAAATATGTGTTGGATCAAATAGTAAAATAGGAGGAGCACAATGGCAATATGTAATAAAGATTCTGTGAAAGTTTCATCAAATTTCATTCAGTGGTATGAGAGGAGTTGCGGATAAGAGATGGGTACCCTAAAGCGTAACAGACTGAAATACCGATTACTCTATACCCTCCTGCATTTCAAGCGGGGGGGGGGGGGGGGTATTAAAAACCTCTGATATTTCGTGACCGCGTATAGATTTGTTCCTTTAGGGTAGAAAGATCATTTTATTAGCAAGAAAAGTATCAAACTTTATCATCTGGAATCACATTGTGTGTATATTTTGGTGAAAAAAGTTGTATAATTATGCAATTTAAGTGGTACCAATAGACCTAAGCCATGCTTGACTTCGATATAGTCAATACTTTTCTTGACAACAAAATTTTCTTGAACACTCCAAGAACTTTACAAGTCAACTAGATGCATGCTTCTTTGTTAGGATAGTGAAAGGTTGTATCAAGAATCGAGGGAGGTTTGAACACAAACATTTTCTTCTTTCAGATTTTGTAAATTTCAAATTCTTAAAATTTATATACAGTGTTCAATACAAAATTAATGGAGGAGGACCGTTCACAACATGAAATATTTGAGAATGTAGTTGAATTTTTGACTGAAAATAACAAAATGCAAATGTAGGGACACAGAATCAGAGCTGAACAATCAAGAAAATTTATGGTTTACGTCTATTATACTGATTATTCTTCATAAATATGTTAATATATTTGGATATTATAATACAATTGTATAATCAGATTCATATGATGTAACAATTACTAGCCCTCTAATTGGTCGTGGTTCATCATTTTAAAAATCATACTAAGTTATGTTGCACTAGACCTTCCACATGAACATAAACATTTACATGTGTATTTTTTTCTACACTGGACGAAAAATAGATCAAGAATTTTCAACAACTGATATGATTTAGCAACCCTCGAACTACAATGTTCACTCGCCTTAATGCTCGGGGAATACTGCTCTTGGGGTAGCTTAACTATCATATTGTCCTCAAGACAGAAATTATTGTGTGATATTATTAACTTTTTATACGAAGAAGCATGACGAGACGGGTAATAGTTGAAATGTCTTCGGAATTGTCGTCAAAAATTTATCTTAATAATAGAAATAATAATACATAAATCCGTGTTATAAAAATCCTAAATCATTAACAAAAATATCCTCCAACTTTCATTACATATTTGAACATTATTTCATGAATTAAAAAAAATGTAATTTATTTTCTGCAAAACGAATCAGAATTAAGCAGTTTGGGTATTTTACGAAATCGAGTGTATAAAACGTCCTTTGAATTGCCATTTTGAGCTAATTAACACATTTTAAATTAAAACGACTAAATTTTAAGATTTAAAGTGATCATTTTAGTGTTCTATTGGAATTTTACATAGTTGTACTTCGCTCAATAAGATATTCACAACAAATCCTTTCTCCTATGTAAACGACATTAAGAAATTATTTGAAAAAAAAGGAATATCCGCCATTTTGAATCGCCATTTTGACTTTTAATTTACAGCTGCACCATCATTCAATTGTAGAATAGTGAGATGTAGAGGGAAATATACAAATCCGCTGTGTATGGATATTTGCAAATGTAAAATCCTGAACAAAGAAGAATAAAGAAACAATAGACAAATAAATCAGAGAATATTCGAATTTAGTGTAGAAACGACTAAATTTTCTGAATTAAACTAATAATGTTATCATTCTATTTTATTTTGTATAGTTTTATTACACTCAGTTAGATATTCACTCATTACTTCTCCATTTTGAACGCCATTTAGAGAAAATAAGAAAAATTTGACGTCCGCCATTTTGAATCGCCATTTTGACCTCTTTAACGCCATTTTCATGAAGGCCAGCATATTTTTTCGGATTCAGCATACTCGAATTAGGTTAAAAAACTATGCTGGACCAAATAATAATTATTTGCCGTTAGAAGTATTTTTTTCTATAAATCGGACCAGACTATGTAACTAAAAAGCACTGAGAATCCAACAAAACCCTGAGGAAGTCAGAGTGGTACTGAGGAAGCACTGAGTGGTAATGAGCCCGGTACTGAGAAACTGAGGAAGTCCTGAGTAGTACTGAGGTTTTCTGTTGTGCTACTGAGGAGCACTGAGGTTAGCACTGTTGCTTCTGTGGAAGTACTGAGGGGCACTGAGGTGATTCTGAGGGACCTGAGCTAATATTGTGTGATACTGAGGTTTTAACTGAGGCTACTGTGGACATACTGACTGGCACTGAGGTGTTCAAACCCAATAATATGACAATAAAATAAGATTAAGAGTGGACAGACAAATAATTTTTTTGAACCACATCTTCCTTATAGTATTTCTTCGATTTACAGAACCACCAACCCTAGCTAATATTCAATTACTCAGTATATAATTTTAGTGCATAACATTCATTTTATTTTCATTTTCTCACGTTTAATAATCAAGAAAGGTTTGCATGCATTTGTCATGTTTGTAATTATTGTCAGTAACAATAAATATTGCTACAGTAGGTATTATTTTTACAGAAAATAGAAATTTTAATATATATATTAGACATGATTTCTTTGTATCAATCAATCACGCCTGAATTGAAAAGTACTTGATATGTTCATATATTTGATATGGTGTGTGTCGACCTTAATTGGATCTCATCTCATTTTATGTGTTACAATTGTATTTCACATTCAATTGCGAGAGTATTTAAAAATCCTTGATTTCCAAGTGTCTCCTATTTTTACTGGCAATTTCATTTTCTGGAAAAAAAAAAGAAGAGTTTCTATAGTCTTCTTTTTAGGCTAAGCTGGTACAAAATATTTATCTTAAATTTTGCTATAATACATGTAATTGATTTTAACTGCATTGTATTTGTTTTTTTTAAACGATCAAAACTGCACATTTATATATCCCACATATGTTTATGATTTAGGGTAAAAAAGCCTGCAGATTTTCCAGGGAACTTGAAGACAAACATTTGGATCGTGACGTCAAAACAATGTATTTCCGTATAATTTTCTTTGAAATAATATACAATATGGTGTCTTCTAGGTTCCCGTGATAATAATCAAGCTGTGGCTTCCTAATATTCGCAGAAGAGAAACTTTGAAATAGGCATTTAACTACAAAATCAAGGTTCCGTCGAGTTTTTATTTTCAGAAACACATGTCTTAATTGGTTTGAAAGCATTTTCTTAACATTGCACATTTTGAAAACGATATCAAAAGATTTAATTTCAGTTTGTAAGCTAGTGTAATTTTGTGTATTCTGCAAAGTTAAGTAAAATTAAATTAACTGAAAATTCTAACGATCTACTTTTGACAAAATTGCATAATGAAATTAAAAAGAAATTGATATAGAGAAGTTTATTTTATAGAAATATGAATTAAAATCATTGCAAATTAATCAGGTAAGTCTCAATCAATGTGATGACCCTCGTAGTCAGGGGCACCTGTCCGCACGTGTCACTAATGGAAACACGTGTCGCGAAGAACTTGCTACTGTGTGTTAGTGTATTTTTTGTATATTCTATGTGATTTGGGAGGGTTTTTATCCCAGGGGTAACAATTGGCTGTGTTAAACGGTGTATACACTCACTGGCGTAACATCCATAAAAAACATTGCTCGTCTTCATTAATGAAGGCTGATTAAAACATTTTATAAAAGTAATCTAGACAGAAAATATATATAAAATTTAATTCATTATATATTTAATAAGGGAATTTTTCTTTTATTTCTTTTTTTTTTTTTGGGGGGGGGGGGGGGCAAAACTGATTTACCGGTAAATTTCTTTACCCTTGAAAAATCAAAGCATTTTTATCTTAATCTAATAAAAAAATATTAATTTTCTGGTTTTTTGAATTATATGAAAAAAAAATTGAGGTTTTATCACATTGTAATATCTTGGCGTATCTAAAATTTCCAATCATTCTTTTAATTATGTCTGAAGTACATGAAGTATTGAATTCTCTATCTGTGTTTGAATTTTCCTCAAATAAAAAGATGACATTTTTTTGGCGCAGATATATACTAATTAAGGAAATCTAACTTACTCATTAAATCAAATTAAAATTTTACATTTTCTTAAACATATTAATTAGAATGTCTTGGTGCACATAAATAACATGCTTTCCATCCACCATTTAAACAACTTTCTATATATCCCCCCCCATTATCAGGAAAATACCCCTTGCTTTGCGTTAGTTTATAGATTGTCAGCATTATACACATTTAATTGATTAATTGAAGGGTACATTTGAATTCCGATCGTTTTTAAAATGAAAGCTTTTTTCCATGACAATTATGCATAATACAGATAGAGATATGACTTTTTCTAAGCATACACCAATTAAGTCTGTAAATATATTCATTAATTCAATAACCAGAAGGCTCTACATGTATGAAAATCGTGGTGCGCGAGTGAATATACATTAATTCCTTACTGTTTCTCTTTGACTGTTAAAAATGTTAAAATTAATACATGTAGCGTAAATTTTCTTTGCAAAAGAACTTTTTTGTGCATTGAATTCTAACTTTTATTAGGCCGTGCATGATATACACATTGTGCAGACCTGCGTCAGTCATGCAGTGCCCCCCCCCCCCTACCAGTTCATTGACAATGTATAATACCGGTAGTCATTTTGTTCTGTTTGATGTGATATTATAGTAAAGAGGATATACAACTTACATGTAAATGTACGTGCGATACTTTATACGGTCTGTCATTTAATTAGTTTGTTACTTTTTAAATTCTATTTGAGAAGTGTCGATTAACTTGAATATTTGCCATCTTTTACTTGGTACATTACTCTGTACAATGTATAAGTCGAGAGTGATGCGGAAATCAAATATATATCAATGTGGTCTTTAGATAGCTGTTAATAAAGCCAGTAAGATGATAGGGAGCACTCAGAAATGAAACAATTATATATTTATGTTTTACATGCGTGTACATGTTTTCATAACTTTTATTCTCACAAGATTTAGAGCATGTCAAGGCCATATGCATACCTGGCTGATATGTTACATTGTAACACGTGATTGTCTGCAAGCATGGGATTTGTGCTTGTGTACTTACTTACTGAAATGTACAGATGTAGGAACATTAATTTTTTTTTATATCAAGTTACCGCTTGGCTTGTTTTGAATATATTTTGACATATTTTATTGTTTAGATGTTAGAAGAAAAGAATCGGAAACAAGTTCTTTTAAAAAACTTAGAACGTCCTCTCCTTTACAAAAAGAAATCAATTACATAAATATTTTTCATAATCAATTTACACTGGATTTACCTCTTACTATTATTCATTTATTTACGAGAACCGTCTTATCAAATAAATCGATAAATAAATATTAAGCAGCAGTTTCCGTTTCAAGGTCATGTTAAGTTCTTCTTAAAATGAAATGCTTATTTCTTTTCCATTCTTAAATGAAATTTGCCGTAAATCTCAAATGGTTAGACATGTACAATATGCGATATTTTTTTTTCCAATTGTTATGTCATTCGTATACTATATATGTGGTTTATATGTCTATTTCTAGAAGGCCTTAATTAACTGTCCATATACTGACATTACAAACTAGTTCAAGAACAAATACTAGTATATGTGACAAAAAAATGAGATGCCATTAATTATCGCCTGTTAAGATTCTTAACAAAACCATCGCTGAAAATAAGGTATTTTGATGCTCGTTTACGATGTCCGAAATTATGGTGACATCCGATTGTTCACAACAGTGATTCACGCGACCTTTCCTGAATTGGGAGAAAAATAATTCTGCCAAATTTTTAAGTACATCGTAAATAGATGTATAAAGGGTATTGAAGAGAAATGTGTACATTCAACAAATTAATTAAAAAGAAATAAAACTGTATACTTGATATAACATGAAAGGCAATCATAAATATACAAGCCTCGTGTCCCTTTTTAGCTCACCTGAGCTGAAAGCTCAAGTGAGCTTTTCTGATCACATTTTGTCCGTCGTCCGTCTGTCCGTCTGTCTGTCTGTCTGTCTGTCCGTCTGTAAACTTTTCACATTTTCGACTTCGTCTCAAGAACCGCTGGGCCAATTTCAACCAAACTTGCCGCAAAGCATCCTTAGGTAAAGGGGATTCAAGTTTGTTCAAATGAAGGGCCACGCCCTTATTCAAGGGGAGATAATTGGGAATTAATGAAAATTTGGTGGTATGCTTTAAAAATCTTCTTCTCGAGAACTAGTGTTGTAAAATCGGACAAATTTTACTATCGATTATCAAATTGAATTGAAAGAACACAATCGATTATATAATCGAAAATTACGTGGTTAAACATTCCACGAGTAGAATTCCATGATGTGACCGTATTAGATTGGCATACGACTTTTTACACAATTTACGACCCCCGGGGGTAGGGCGGGGCCAAAATATGGATATAATTTGGCGTCAACCTCTTCAAACGCACGTTCGCCATTTTGTTTACCGCCGATAGAAATAATATAGAAAAATCCTTTAAAAATCTTCTTCTCGAGAAATATTTACAATCGATTGTCGCCGATAAACGACGATTGATAGTCGTATTTATCAAGAACCACTGTGCCAGGAAAGATGAAACTAATGTGGAAACATCCTCAGATAGTATAGATTCATGTTTGTTCAAATCATGACCCCCGGGGGTAGGGCGGGGCCAAAATGGCTGACCACAGTTTTACAGAGAAATATATAGGAAAATTCTTTGAAAATCTTCTTCTCAAGAATAGGAAAGCCGTAATTGTTTATATTTATATGGAAGCATCCTCAGGTAGTGTAGATTCAAGTTTGTTCAAATCATGACCCCCAGGGGTAGGGTAGGGCCAAAATGGCCGACCAAAGTTTTACATAGAAATATAGGGGAAAATTCTTTAAAAATCTTCTTCTCAAGAATAGGAAAGCCAAAATTGATGTTATTTATATGGAAGCGTCCTCAGGTAGTGTAGATTCAAATTTGTACAAATCATGACCCCCGGGGGTAGGGCAGGGTCACAGTGGCCGACCAAATTTTTACATAGCAATATATGGGAAAATTCTTTAAAAATCTTCTCAAGAATAACAAAGCCATAATTGATCATATTTATATGGAAGCATCCTGAGGTAGTGTCGATTCAAGTTTGTTCAAATCATGACCCCCAGGGGTAGGGCGGGGCCACAATGGCTGACCACAGTTTTACATAGAAATATATGGGAAAATTCTTTAAAAATCTTCTCAAGAATCACGAAGCCATAATTGTTCATATTTATATGGAAGCATCCTCAGGTAGTGTAGATTCAAGTTTGTTCAATTCCCTCCCCGGGCTAGGGGCAAAGCTAAATGGCCACCACAGTTTTACATAGAAATATATGGGCTTTAAAAATTTCTTCTAAAAAATAACAAAGCCATAATTTATCATATTTATATGGAAGCATCTTCAGGTAGTATAGATTCAAGTTTGTTAAAATCATGACCCCCGGGGGTAGGGTTGGGCTACAATGGCTGACCAAAGTTTTATGTAGAAATATATGGGAAAATTCTTTAAAAATCTTCTTCTCAAGAATAGCAAAGCCATGATTGGTATGAACTTTGGATTTAAATTTTCAATAATAAACCAATTTTACTTTTTCCAGCCACGGTGCTCGGTGAGCGATGTGGCCCATGGGCCTATTGTTTTTTTTTTTTTTTTGTTTTTTTTTCATTTTTAAAACATATTAATTACAG
>NW_026923694.1:20000-21967 GCF_032062105.1 Saccostrea cuccullata | reverse complement strand
GCAATAGTTTTATTTCATTTTTTTGGAATAATATGACATATATTTAAATTTCCGAATCGTAAACCTTTTTTTTTTACCAATCCAAATCCTTGGTTATTTTGTGTTGTTTGAATATCATTTTTATGGATCAAAGGAACTGTTTTCTTTACTCGTGAAACAGATTTGAATGAGCTTGCCATAGGAGAAATGACCATAGTTTGTTTAGCTGAACGGGGGCTACTTTTAGAATCTGTGTTCGATTGAGTGGTACTTTTAACATGTGGTTTTCTTGTCAATTTAAAATTTGTACAGTTATAACAGTTATCAGTATCGTCACATAAACATGGAAAGTTGTTACATCCATTACAAATAATGCTAAGGATAGAAAATGTACTAGAGTTTGATAAAGATTTAGTATGGTTGTTGAAGGCTACACTTTCATTGCCTGAAACCTAGTACATGTATGGACAGGACTTCGTCTTGTGTCCTAATTCACCGCAGTTCCAACAATCAAGCTTTCGACCGTGTCTACAGTGGCGCGATGTGTGTCCGTGTTCACTTCAGAAGTAGCAAGTCACAGACTTGTAAAAACTTGCATTGGAATCCCTATTGGTTCGACCGGAATTTACACGCGGAATTGAAACTTCGCTGTTCATTCGTTTGAGAAGCACTGACGTCCCCTTGTCTGAAAGTTGAATTCCGTCTTTCCAATAATACATACGGTTAACCTCCTTGAATTCACTTTTGTTGGAAATAAATGAACCTCCATATTCATCACATACATATTTAAGTGTGGTATTCACATGAGACACATCCACATCCCGTCTTGGTAATACGTCGGGAAAATAAACTTTGGTTCCCGGAAAACTATGTTTGACGTTGGAAATTATTTCCGCAGCATCATATTCAATGGCGTCCATGTCTCGATGAGATGAGGCATCATTTCCCCCCCGGCTTGGATGATGATGTGGGAGTATTCTGCTACATCTATCTTGAGAAGTTTAGCTTGGATGTGGGAAAGTTTAGCCTCTCTATTAGTTCTTGCATAAACATCTTTTTGAAGTCCTCCGGTTCTTACCCGCTGTAGGATTGAACTGCCAATAAGAAGTTTTTTACTTCCGTATTTTTCCTTTTTTCATTTGTGGATTTTTGGAGGTGTATGTAGAGGATGGTCCTGCGATGCGGTGTTTGTACAAGAATCAGCTGTGCATTTTGTTTTCTTTTCCGATAAAGGATGTTCACACTGGGTGTGTCTGGATACGGAATTTGTTGGTACAGAATTCAACCCATGTACGTCTGTTTCCTTGTTCTTCATAACCTTGACTGATGTCTGAGTGTTTTCGTCAATCAGTATTGGTTTGCTTTGATCGTCTCTTTTTACATTTTAGTTTTTCTTTCAATTCATGTAGTTTTTTAGCTAAATCACAGATTGACTGTTGTAAGGACTGGATTGTACTCGCACACTGTGTACAATGAGTTTTATCTTTACTGTACCAATGGTTCTTGAGAAGAATTTTAAAGATTCTTCCTATATATTCCTATGTAAAACTTTGATCGGTCATTGTGGCCCCACCCTACCCCTGGAGGTCATGATTTGAATAAACTTGAATCTACACAACCTGAAGATGCTTCCACATGAGTTTCATCTTTCCTGGCCCAGTGGTTCTGGAGAAGAAGATTTTTCAAGAATGCCATTAATTTTCACTAATTCATTATTATTCCCCTTGAAAGAGGGCGTTGCCCTTCATTTGAACAAACTTAAATCCCCTTTACCAAACGACACCTTGTACTAAGTTTGTTAAAAAACCAGAAGTCTCTGTCGAGACTGAAGCTCTACTGGTTTGTACTTATAGCAAAGGAAGGGAAAAGTACTTCAGCAGTTGGGAATTGAAACTTAACAACAGCAATAGATAGAATAATGATCCTTGATAAAGTCTCTTTATGTTCTTAGTGTAGTCTACAAGTTTGCGAAGTTATATTGAAATCAG
>NW_026923694.1:0-17500 GCF_032062105.1 Saccostrea cuccullata | reverse complement strand
TAGTTTTATATTTTCCAAACACCACCGTAATAACCTGCTGGTGTTTATTTAGCAAATTAATATTTCAAGGCAAAAACACACCAAGAAGTTCTTCTTCTGTACTTTGATACTTCAGTAATTCCTCTTTCATCTGCTGAGCGTCTTGACTGCCTGTTGTATTCTCGTCTATAGAATAATTGTTATCCGAGTCTTCTAAAAAGCCTGTTTCGTCAAACTCTGCATTTCCACGCTGCTCTGTTTCTTGTGTTTCACTACTTGGGAGACTCTCATTTGTACTGATATTGATAGTTTCTTGACTGTCTGTTTTATCCCAGTCTACGGAATCATTGTTATCCGAGTCTTCTAAAAAGCCTGTTTTGTCGGCATCTGCAGAATCTCCCTGCATTTGCTCATGTGTTTCCATTCTTGAATCGGTCTCTTCTGTATCCAATTTCTTAATAAATTGTTTCTCTCTTCAGAATCTGTGTCATCCCAGTCACTAGAAGTTCGATTTCAAGACGGCACTTGTTGTTGCAAATTGTATCAAATTCAATGATGCTCAAACCCCCCGTTTCACTTCCCTTTTTTAGCGTTCTCTATAGGAACAGATGTCTTTGTATATCAGAAGAGGTTTGATTGCTAGACTGCTCTTGTTCATCCTTATTTAGGTGACTCTTTTGTGAATTAATATTAGAAGGATCTTCACCATTCTGCAGTGTATGGATATCTGCAAATGTAAAATTCTTAAGGTCAAGCTCTAATAAATGACTTTAGACTAATTTTTTGGTGCTAGATCCATTATGACGCCATAATCAATTTCAACTTTCTTTTTCCCGTACTTTACGACTGAAGCAGAATTATGTAGAAAATAGGGTATTTTCATGGCATTCAATTTGAAATCACATGAAAAGTAATCCCAATACCTGTATTAGATTTGATATTGTTTTAAAGAAGAGGCCATGAACATACAAATTACCGTTTTTTGAGAGACTTTAGACAATCTGGATACATTTCCATTGTCAATTATGAAAAAAGCCTCCCATATTCTTGACTGGTTTTCTTATTATATCATTGAAAATTCCAGATTAAAATATAATTTTTCATCTTGTTTACCTACAAATTATGCCCCGAAACACCTTATTTGACCAAGCAAAATTTGTAAAGCATCACTAAGGGAATTTATTTCTCAAATTTGATAAATCTGTAGGCATCTTTTATTTACTAGATATTGACCTAAACAATTGTTTATTTTATGCAAAACGACTCAGAATTAAGCAGTTTGAGTACTTTATGAAATTAGAGCGGTCGCCATTTTGAGCTAATTAACACAACCTTGAAAATTACAAGACTAAATTTTCCAAATTTAAGTGATAATATTAGTGTTCTATCATCACTTTCATAGTTGCATTACGCTCAGTAAGATTAAAACACCCTTTCTCCTATTTGAATATAATATGTGATCGCCATGCTAATATATTACATTTCATTATCATACTATTAAATTACATGTATGCAGAGAATAAAATTCTCGTTCGTCTTACCTTGTTTAGGTATAGTCGTCTATTCGCAGGTGTCGATAAGAACAGAACGTGTAACGCTAATATATATATAACACCATGTCGAGAAAAAGAAACGAAAGTAGAAATAACAGTTTCAGAAAATAAACTGGATTTAATTCACTTTAGAACATAACCTACTTATTCAGCCAATCAAATGCTTCCATTCCTCGCGAAGAATTGATTCCTCATGGTGAAGAATTCTTCTATTTCTGAAAAATTCAACGGTGTCTGATTGGTTCACTTGACAGTTAAATGGATGTGTCTTCATTGGTCTTTGTTCAACACACAAAAAGAAACTATTCAAAACCCACGTGCTGTTTACAACGATATTTAAACTTTCTAAGCCTTGCTACACTTTTTTCCCCACTGTAATCTTTTGTCGCTTTTCTGAATATTATTTTTTTCACATTTCGGTACATACAGAAAATACAACCATAGCCATGCATATCAGAGACGAACATTGTCTTTGAAGACAGATTTTAATCACAATTTTCAACAAATTTTTATTTGATACTAGACAGCGATACCCACTCCTGCTGACTAGGGCCTTGTCATCTTAACACAATCATTTTTCAAAAATATAGATATTACGATTCGTGTTACATGGGTATTCATTTAGTTCCAGTAACTTTAATATCTTCACCATACCATTTCCCCAGTAAATCAAGCTATTTCATATAATCTCGTGCTAACCTGACTGGGTTGGGAATCCATTCTGAAACCGCGTGTGTTCGATATTGATTGCGTGCTCGATATGTAAACGAGCGGTCAAGTTGAGCCTTATATATGAAACAGCCGTGGGAGGAGTTTATTTTTAATCCATTCATTTGATTGGCTGAGGTTCTGTTCTAAGTCAGTAGGATCATATGAAGAGAAATCTTCGTCATAAAGAATGGGCTCCGCTTCCGCCCATTCTTCATGACGAAGATTTCTCTTCATATATGATCTTATTACCTAAAATCTCCTGGTGTCTTGATATTTATAACAATACACTGTACACATGCTTCATATGTAGAGAGAGACTGGGTCGATGGGTGGTTGTATTTACTGCAAATAGAAAAGTTTTAGTTCTTTAAAAAAAAAACAGTATGCCCTACAATTCTTTTTAAATCAGTAAACTGAGTGGTGCCTTATTTTTTCTATACATCAAAAATATAAAACAAAAGTAAAGAGATGAATAATACATTTTCTTGTATGCCGAGTTTTTTGTCTGTCAAGTACGCAGTTTTATAGCTCACCTGAGCCGAAGGCTCAAGTGAACTTTTCTGATCACATTTTGTTCGTCGTCCGTCCGTCTGTCCGTCCGTCCGTCTGTCTGTCCGTCTGTAAACTTTTCACATTTTCGACTTCTTCTCAAGAACCACTGGGCTAATTTTGACCAAACTTGGTACAAAGCATCCTTGGGTAAAGGGAAATTTAAGTTGTTAAAATGAAGGGACATATCCCCTCGCAAGGGGAGATAATCAAGAAAAGAGAAAAATAGGGTTGGGTCATTAAAAAATCTTCTTCTCAAGAACCACTGAGCCAGTAAAGCTGAAACTTATGTGGAAGCATTCTGGGGTAGTGTAAATTCTAAATTGTTCAAATCATGACCCCCGGGGGAAGGGCGGGGCCACAATGGGGAATCAAAGTTTTATATTGAAATATATAGGAAAAATCTTTGAAAATCTTCTTCTCAAGAACCACTGGGCCAGAAAAGCTGAAACTTATGTGGGAGCATCCTGGTATAGTGTAGATTCTAAATTGTTCACATCATGACCCCCGGGAGAATGGCGGGGCCACAATGGGGAATCCAAGTTTTACATAGAAATATATAGGAAAAATCTTTGAAAATCTTCTTCTCAAGAACCACTGGGCCAGAAAAACTGAAACTTATGTGGAAGCATCCTGGTAAAATGTAGATTATAAATTGTTCAAATCATGACCCCCGGGGGAAGGGGGGGGCCACAATGGGGAATCCAAGTTTAATATAGAAATATATAGGAAAAATCTTTGAAAATCTTCTTCTCAAGAACCACTGGGCCAGAAAAGCTGAAACTTATGTGGAAGCATCCTGGTGTAGTGTAGATTCTAAATTGTTCACATCATGACCCCCGGGAGAAGGGCGGGGCCACAATGGGGAATCCAAGTTTTACATAGAAATATATAGGAAAAATCTTTGAAAATCTTCTTCTCAAGAACCACTGGGCCAGAAAAGCTGAAACTTATGTGGAAGCATCCTGGTAAAATGTAGATTATAAATTGTTCAAATAATGACCCCCGGGGGAAGGGCGGGGCCACAATGGGGAATCCAAGTTTTATATAGAAATATATAGGAAAAATCTTTGAAAATCTTCTTCTCAAGAACCAATGGGCCAGAAAAAAGGAAGCTTATGTGGAAGCATCCTGGTGTAGTGTAGATTGTAAATAGTTCAAATCACGACCCCGGGGGAAGGTCGGGGCCACAATGGGGTATCAAAGTTTTACATAGAAATATATAGGAAAAATCTTTGAAAATCTTCTTCTCAAGAACCACTGGGCTACAAAAGCTGAAACTTATGTGGAAGCATCCTGGTATAATGTAGATTCTAAATTGTTCAAATAATGACCCCCGGGGGAAGGGCGGGGTCACAATGGGGAATCCAAGTTTTATATAGAAATATATAGGAAAAATCTTGGAAAATCTTCTTCTCAAGAACCACTGGGCCAGAAAAAGTGAAGCTTATGTGGAAGCATTCTGGGGTAGTGTAAATTCTAAATTGTAGGAATCATGACCCCCGGGGGAAGGGCGGGGCCACAATGGGGTATCAAAGTCTTACATAGAAATATATAGGAAAAATCTTTGAAAATCTTCTTCTCAAGAACCACTGGGCCAGAAAAGCTGAAACTTATGTGGAAGCATCCTGGTATAATGTAGATTCTAAATTGTTCAAATAATGACCCCCGGGGGAAGGGTGGGGCCACAATGGGGAATCAAATTTTTATATAGAAATATATAGGAAAAATCTTTGAAAATCTTCTTCTCAAGAACCACTGGGCCAGAAAAAGTGAAGCTTATGTGGAAGCATTCTGGGGTAGTGTAAATTCTAAATTGTAGGAATCATGACCCCCGGGGGAAGGGCGGAGCCATTATAGGGGAATCAAAGTTTTACATAGAAATATATAGGAAAAATCTTTGAAAATCTTCTTCTCAGGAACCACTGGGCCAAGAAAGCTGAAACATATGTGCCCATGGAAGGATCATTGGGTAGTGTAGATTTCAAAATGTCTAAATTATGATCAGTGGGGTAGGGTGGGGATGCATTATGTATAACAAGGGGGAATCTGGTAAAGAACAGAATGGTCAAAGCTTCTCAGGTGAGCGATGTGGCCCATGGGCCTCTTTTTATGAGAAAATTTTGAACGTGAACATCCCAAAATAACCAAAAAGGGGCACTGTGTTGCATTTTGTATCTGTGTGTGTGAATGTTTGCTCGAAGCAAGATTGAAATACTTATATCTTTCTATACTTACAGGCACGCAGCATCAGGGGTGTCCACCACCCCATTCCCACCCCCACCCCCCCCCCACTTTTCCCACACATAACATTTTACTACTGAAACCTCTTTTTGTTCGAGTATATTTTATAGTTAGATAATGTTAATGACGTAGAAGAAAATGTTTGGCACTTTAAGTACTTTGCCCCCACCCCCATCCACACCCTCATACAAAAAAGAATTTTCAAGCTAGGAAAAGTTTTTTTCCCCCTACCCCTTTTTTTTGCTAGTCGAGTCCTTTTTTCAGGTAGGTTGAATTTTTACATTCCAAAATGATGCTACGCCACTGACTTACTAGTTATAAGAGATTGAAACGTAAAAGAACCATGACGGTCCATCTTACGAGGGTCTAGAATGTTTCACCTATATCATAAAGCTGTACATATATATTAAGAGACGTGTTTTGGTCTAAATGGAGAAAAACTTGAACTACAGGTTAATTTTCAAATTTTTGATCCTCAACATGTGCCGATCCAGGAATTTTACCAGGGAGAAGAAGGTGCTCTAAACTAACAAGAAATAACATTCAAAAATAAATGTCAAGAAATGAAAGTACACATACAGCATTTCAGAAAAAAAAGTCGAAAATGCTATTTTTAGCATATAGGTCACAGTCAAGGTCACAAGGTCAATGACCTTGATGTCATTTGAAGGAACTTTATTAGTGGAGTAAGCATGCCAAATATGAAGTCCCTTTTTCCTATGGTTCGAAAGTTATGGCAAAAAGTCGAACATGCTATTTTTTAGCATATAGGTCACAGTCAAGGTAACAAGGTCAATGACCTTGTTGTCATTTGAAAGAACTTTATTAGTGGAGTATGCATACTAAATATGAAGTCCCTATCTCATATGGTTCAAAAGTTATGGCAAAAATTGGAAAAAGCTATTTTTAGCATATAGGTCCCAGTCAAGGTCTCAAGGTCATTGACCTTGATGTCATTTGAGAGAACTTCATCAATAATGGAGTATGCATACCAAATATAAAGACTCTATCTTTCATGGTTCAAAAGTTATGGGGAAGGTTAAAGTTGACAACAGACAGACAAACAAACAGACAAACATATAAACAGACAAACAGACAGGACAAAAACAATATACGCCCTGGATCTATCGATCCGGACGAATAAAAATATCAGGATTTACAACACTTTGAAAAGTTTCTACCGTCCTGAGGTGGTTAATTTATCATACAAAAGGGATTGGTCGATATTTCTTTAAGTAGAAGTACAAAAAAATGAAAGTAATATAACGATACGCCCCTTATAATTGTTTTGTACAGTGACCTATTTTTCGTATACCTCAACGTGTTCAACAGAAATAACACTGAAAATATAAAAGTAATAATACATGTAATTCACAGTAAAATTTGCCTTATCCCCAAAATTTTTGGACGGATTAGACAACATCTGAATTGGAGATAATTGAACCGTTAAAGCAATTGAGTTAAAACATCTCATCAGCAATGCGTATAATGCCTTCGCACTGCGTGGTTACATAATTATATACATGCCTTGAGGCAATCGCCTGCAAAGCCAACTGTTCATTTCTTGATGATAGCTAAAAATAATTTTAAAGAAGACAAACAAACACATTTTTCTTAAAGTTTTAATTAAGGTCTTCCGTCTTCACGGAAGACCTTATAGTGATTCTATTGTTTCTTATTAAGGTCTTCCGTCTTCACGGAAGACCTTATAGCGATTCTATTGTTTCTTATTATTATTATTATTTTTCTGACCATCTAATTTTGTGCACGCGATTTCTCAAAGACTACAGGGTGGATTTTCAAGAAATTCTCAGAAACAATGTGTTGTGATCTGAAGTTATTTTATCCGAGAGATTTTTTGGAAATTTGCTTCCGGTGCCAAGTTACAGACCTTTTCCTGAATTTAAAATGACATTTTGTCCGCGGTTAATCTCAAGAACGGTAAAAGATATAAATGTGAAACTTTCAGGGATTATAGATCGTGATATTCACTATCCAGGACGCGACCTTTCGTTCGTCGTCAGTACTTCCTGTTGTTTCCAGATGAAAATTCAAAAAGTCGAATTTTCTTACTTTTTTGTTTTTCAATATTTTTGAATTATTTTAATATGTTTAATAGAAACCCTTCTAATTAGGCTTAATATATAATTTGTTTATAAATTGATAAATCCAAACTCTAGATATTAACATTTGAAAATTCGAAGCGTATCCAAAATGGCGTCTTTCTCTGTCAACTCCGACATTTAGCGTGTAGGGGGTTATGGAGTCAGCTGAGCGTTTCGTTGAACGAAACTAACATAAGGATAAATGAAATGTAAAAGAGTACTTTGATTGTCACGTCGTTGTTACGTTGTAATTCTGTTTTAACTAAAGTTTTAATGCGAGATCTTCTCAAATTGGTTTTATCTGGTTCTCAATGTAGAAAAAGACGAGACTACATGTACAAATGAAATACTATATATAAACCTTTTGTTTTGCATCATGGAACAACAGATCTTGAATCACGATTAATATACATGTAAGCATAAGTTTATCAAGAAACAATATATTCAGTGAGTATAAAACGCAGTCACTGTTTTCCCATGCAAACTAATGGAAAAGAATAAAATAAGTAAACCATTTTTTCAAAAGATCGTTTAATGAAGTTTATGTAAACATTTGTTTTCTAACAGATCTAATTCAAGTTATTGAACATAAATGGTATCTTAATTCTTGACCATCGTTGGGTGAGGCACGTTTTTTAGTTTCAGTTTTTTTATGAATGTGTAAATATTAAATTGGGAAATTGAAATATGTTAAAGAATCATAGCCATATTCCACTGCTTTCGTATTACTTGTGTATAAACGATATGTTTTATGTCTCGTACATTGAACGTATTAAATGACTTTTAAAACTCACAATTTAAGCTATAAGAACGTTCTTATTTTAATTTCATTGAAGCTATCACACCTTTTTAATAGAACTTTCCAAAGGAAAGGCGTGAAGATTTATGCGTGCCGTTTGGCGCGAAATTATGAATAGTGACCTGCCTTTCACAATTTCAAGACAGATATACTGTTGCAGAAATATATACAAATAAATTTAGAAGAGTGGTCCCAATATAGTTAAGGTAAGCGCGTTGGAAGTACGTGCTGGTAACCCTGGTTCAATAACCCATCAGTTCGAATTTTTCAAATTACTTTTTCAGCTCGATTTTACCGGTTTTTTTTTCAGAATCGGACGGAAGACCTCTCGTTGCTCGCAACGAGATCGTTTCTAGTTATTATTATTATTATTTTTCCGTACATCAAATTTTGTGCACGCGATTTCTCAAAGATTACTGGATGGATTTTCATGAAATTTACAGGAATAATGTGTTGTTATCTGAAGTTATTTTTTCCGAGAGATTTTTTGAAAACTCGCTTCCGGTGCCAAGTTACGGGACTTTTCCTGAAATTAAAATGACATTTTGTCCACGATTAAACTCAAAAACGGTAAAAGATATCAACATGAAACTTTCAGGGATTATAAATCGTGATATTTACTATCCAGGACGTGACAATTCGTTCGTCGTCAATACTTCCTGTCGTAAGGAGATGCGAAGATAAAAAAATCGAATTTTCTAACTTTTTTGATTTTCAATATTTTTCATTTCTTTTTGGAATGCTAATAGACACCCTTTCAGTAGAGCTTACTATATAATTTGTTTGAATATTGGTTAATCTGAACTCTAGATATTAACATTTGAAAATATGAAGCGGGATCAAGATGGCGGCTGTCTCTGTCAACACCGCCATTTCGCGAGTAGGGGTTTATGGAGGCATCCGAGCGTTTGCTTTAACGAAATTAAGATAGGGAAAAATGAAAGGTTAAAGACTACTGGATTGTCACGTAGTAATAACGTTACAATTCTGTATAAAACTAAAGATTTATTCCAGGGTTTTTTCAAACGTTTTCTATTATTGGTTTTGGCTGGTTCTCAAAGTAGAAAAAGAAAAGACTGAATGTGCATATGAGAGATACCTACTATCATTTGTTTTTGCACGACGGAAAAACATATTTTAAATCATGGTTATAAGTAATAGTTTTTCAAGAAAGAATATCGATGTATATAGTTAGTATAAAACGTAAGCACTGTTTTTCCCATGCACACTTGTGTCATATTAAACAAACAGAAGAGACAAAAATAAGAAAATCATATTTTAAAAGACCGTTTAATTTAGTTTATATTAACATTCTTTTCTCAAAGATATTTAAAGTTGAACACTGAACATTGAACATAAATGATATATGATTTCTTGACCGTCGTAGGGCGAGACATGTCTTTCAGCGAACCATTTCTACCTTTTCATGAAGGTGTAACGAATCGGGTTAGTTCAGTTTGGGGATAAACGGGAAATTAAAAAAAAATTTAAAAATGATAACCTTTTCAGATCTTTTGTGTTACTGACCTATATTAGATATAAAATATATACAATCCGTTAAATATACTTTCTAAACCTCGAAATTTAGGCTTAAAGAACGTTCCTTTTTCTTACTTTTATTGAAGCTATCATACCTATTTAATGGAATATTCCAAAGAAAAGGCGCGAAGATTTACTCGTGGCGTTTGGCGCGAAATTATGAATAGTACCACGCCTTTCGTATTTTTTTTAGACAGGTGTATTGTTGAAGAAGTATATATAAGTACATTTAGAGCAGTGACTCAATAGCGTAATTTAAGCGCGTTGGGAATAAAAAAAAAGGTAAAAAAGTGCGTTGGATTTTCACGCTGACAAACTGGGTTCAATCTTCTTTTGTGACCAAATTTTTTTTTATCACTTTTTCAGCTCGATTTTAGGGTTTTTTTCCCTAAATCGGACGGAAGACCTCTCGTTGCTCGCAACGAGATCGTTTCTAGTTTAACTACGGATTGTTATAGTTCGAAATATCTGACGTTTTCCAAGCTTTTTTACGATTTTGATGTTGTACGTGCCAGTGATTCTTTACCAGTGTTTACTGGCACGTAACATATCAAATTCGTGAAAAAGCTTGGAAAACGTCACATGTGCTTGTTGGCAGGAACCCGACCCCCCGAATATACACCCCGGGCCCAAAGATATTTTTATTCATCTTTTTTCATAATTTATCTTCTAGTACGTTACGAGGGTCATTCATTAAGTAATGCAACTTATGGTTTTCCGTAAAAAATACATGGTATTTTTAGATTTTCTTTTCACGGTCTATAAGTTACATTCATTCTCTTTTACAATCCGAAAACTACACGAAATTTGCTTCGGTATTCACAAAGTTCTTACAATTGAAAAACGGCATGGTCAATACACTGAGTAATTTTTAGCTGAAAAATGGCCGCTCAGGTGAAAATAGAAGTGCGAGCATATATGAAAAACTGCATATTGCTCGGAAAAGCGTTCAAAGACACCTATAAAGATATGGTTAATGTCTATGGAAAGAGTGTAATTTCATACAGTACAGTCTGCAGATGGATGAAGAAATTCAAACAAGGAGAAACAAGTCTGGAAAATCGAACACGTACAGGACGACCAAAAAGCGTTATGATCCAAAGAAATATTGATGCTGTGAGTACAATGTTAACAGAAGATGCAAGATACACAGTGGAAAATATTGCAAGGGCCCTCCAGGTTTCAACGGGAACAGCTCACAAAATTATAACAAAAAAACTTAATCTTAGGAAAGTTTCAGCCAGGTGGGTGCCTCATTTACTGACTGAGGAACAAAAGAAGACAAGGGTAAAAATGGCGAAAAAGCTCCTAAAATCTTTTAAGAATTGTGACAAGAGAAAACTTTCCAGTATAATAACAGGTGATGAGACCTGGGTCCACTATTTTGAGCCTCAAAGAAAAGTAGATAATAGAATGTGGCTTAGAAAATGCAGCAGAAGACCCGTTATTGCAAGAAGATGCCAGAGTTCAAAGAAGGTTTTGTACAGCATTTTCTTTGATTCTAGAGGTGCGATCGTTCAAGTTCCTGTACCCAAAGGAAGAACCGTTAATGGTTTGTTTTACAAAAACAGAATTTTGAAGAAAGTGAAACATATCTTCCGTAAACGACGCCCAAAGACAGCCCTTCGTGGAATTTACCTGCTGCATGACAATGCTGCCGCACACAAACATAAAGAGGTAAAAGCTTTTCTGAGGAATGAAAGAGTTACAGAGTTGCAACACCCGCCATATTCGCTAGATCTGAGTCCATGCGACTTTTTTCTCTTTACTAAAGAAAATGTTGTCCGGAAGACGCTATGGCTCCAGATCGGCCATTGGCAGTGCCATCTATCAGTGCCTTTTAGGTATACATAAAGACGAGTATGCAGAGGCTTTCCGGTCTTGGATAAAAAGACTTGAAAAGTGTATTAAAGTAAATGGGGAATATTTCGAAGGATTGATGTAATAAATAATTTGAATTTAAGGTTGCGTCATATTTTTTTGTACCCAGTTGCATTACTTAATGAATGACCCTCGAATTTCTATTTTAAGCGCTTTAGAGTTCACAAAAGATAATGAGCTATATGAAATTTTATCATTATTATTATAACTTTCAATGGCTGAAAGAAGACCCCTTATTAATTTTGAGGACAAAAGATCAAGGTCATACTCTTAAATTCTGTCTGTCTGAACACTTTGTTTCTGCGAGGTATCTCGAGAAGCTTTCGAGAGTTTACAATGAAATTTCACAACATAAATCCGTATGGTCTAAGGAAGACCCCTACTCATTTAAGGTCAAAGTTGTAAATTCATATTTTCGGTATAAAACTCTCATTTCCGGGTGATATATCAAGAAGCTTAACTTTGAGGTTTTGCGATGAAATTTTATTAAATAACTCTCGATGACTCTGCCCAACGCTCTTAAAAAGCTCGTAAAATTCTTATCAATAATTATTGCTTATTTTATGCAAAACGACCCAGAATTAAGCAGTCAATGAGTATTTCATTGAATTTGACCGTTCGCCATTTTGAATCGCCATTTTAAGCTAATTAACACAACCTTTAAAATTACAAGACTAAATTTTCCAAATTTAAGTGATATTATTAGTGTTCTATCATCACTTTCATAGTTTGCATTACGCTCAGTAAGATTATAACACCCTTTCTCCTATTTGAACGACATTAAGAAATAATTAGAAAAAATGGATATCCACCATTTTGAATCACCATTTTGACTTATAACTCTCAGTTGCACCATCATTCAGTTGTAGAAAAGTGAGATGCGTGGGAAAAATACCAATCTGCGGTGTATGGATATTTGCAAATGTAACATTCTGAACAAAGCAGAATATAGAAAAATAGACAATTAAATCAGTGAAAATTCGAATTAAGTGCAGAAACGACTACATTTTCTTAATTAACGTAATAATGTTAGCATTCTTTTATCATTTTTATAGTTGCATTACACTCAGTGAGATATTCACACATTTTTTCTCCTTTTTGAATGACATTCAGAGAAAATTACAAAAATTGGATGTCCGCCATTTTGAATCGCCATTTTGACCTTCTTAACTCCATTTTCATGAAGGCCAGCACATTTTTTCGGATTCAGCATACCCGAAATAGGTTTTAAAAAATGCTATGCTGGACCAAATAATAATTATTTGCCGCTAGAAGTATTTTTTGTCGGTATTCATCAGCAACTGTTTATTCTATTGACCTGAAACTCTAAATTTTCTTATTTTTTATTTGGTAATCTTTATTGTAATTTTGCTAAAAATGTTCTGATTTCACATAAAAGTGACCTTGGCTTATATCAAAAGGACGTTGGTGTTCCTCATTGGCCAAATTTTGTAGTCTTCGGAGATGAAGTCTAACAGCAAACTGTTCTGATAGGAACTAATTTTGCCATGCGAATAGGTGACCGACCTGTTTTTTATGTTCTTTTGAAGCAGAATTTATTCAGTTACTCTTATATTGGAAAAAAATTTCTGGGACCTTCATTTCATCATTTTCTGTACAGATATCACATTTAATTTTCACAATAGTGAATTTGATGCATTCATCGTTCTACAGTATTATTTTAAATTAAAGGAGAAAAGATAACAACGGCGACCATGTTTGCTTGTTTGTTGTTTAACGTCCCTCTCCAGAATTTTCACTCATATGGAGAGGCCGCCAGTTGCCTGTGGAGAGTTGTAAATTGTGTCCTTCTATCTGCACTTTTCGCCATTGAGCAGTGATGAATCTTTTTCGTCATCTATTGTGACACAGGACCATGTTTAAAACTATCTCATCCAAAGGACCGTTCTCTACGTCCAATAGTGGGATTCGAACCTGCGACGTAAGGATCAGCTCCTTACTCCGTGACTCTAAGTCGGACGCTCTCTAGAAATCATTAAAGATATCGTTTATAAAACCTATTGTTGTGACCGATCAACAGGGGATGCTTACTGTTTCTAGGCTTCTGATTCCTCCTCTGGAATACCCGGGGTTTCTATGTTTATGCCCTTTTCACATATTTGTATAGTTTGTTATTTTTCATAGATCGGTCACTGTTCCATGTATTCACATTTTTATTCTATATTTCTTTTACCCACCTTGTCATACTGGTATTGTATCCATAAAAACATTCAAACTGTTGTTAGATTTTAAAAATTTATTTAAGCATATAAATCCAGCAAAAGCGTATATAAAATTTATTTTTTTTAAAAGAGACAGTATGAATATTAAAAATTCTGCCAAAGCTGCCATATTATTAAAATTTGAATGGTCCTAAACCAGCAAAGTATACATTTAATTCATGTAAAACAATAACCAAAAACCAACTCTTCTCTGTATAATTCAATAAAATGCACAAGATTAAAATAAAAATTATAAAGAGAAAAATTAAAAATTCTTTTCCACTATAAAATTACAAAATTGAGCACACATATAGAAATAAAACCCGAAAATATTGAAATCAAAATTCTGTTTAATCTTCTTTTCCCAAATATTTTGATTGAATAGTATATTTTTATTTTTGCATTTCCAAAGGACTTTGTATTTTACAATTTTTGGACATTTCTAAATCACCCTAAAATAATTATGATTGCTAAAAGGATAAAAAGTTACATCAACTAAACCCCAATTTCATTTTTTGTACAAAATTGATAAGCATGTGGTACAATAAACTGGGGGGAAATATGAAATGAGCGGTCTGAAAATTCGGTGAGGGCGTCTAAAAAATGGATGGAAATGCTAGTTTGAACGTTAGACTCTAAGAAATGGAAATGACATCTGCATATCTCCAATCTTGCCAGTTAATGTTCCGTGGTCTTATGGTTCACTTTTCACTTGGATGCCTAACTACATTTTAACGATGACTAATTATTACGTTGGTCACACCATGTTTAATTTTTTTTCTTTTTATCTATATATGAACTTTTATCAAGAGTTCATTGTACACACTCAAGCGATAATAAATTTTTGTAAAGCCAGATTATACAGGGAGACAACCAAGAGATACAGTATTTCACATCTGCGTCTAGTTTCTTCGGGATCCAGGGATACCAGTTCCTGTAAAAAATAAATTTAAGAGCTTTAAAAAGTAGTCTCTGGACCCGTAGGGGTAATTTATATTCATAAAGCGATTATTATTATTTAAAATAAAATATTCACTTTGAACCCTTCCGGTTGACCGTAAGATTTTTTAGTTAAAGTGATGGTTCCAGAACATTGATTTTTGTATATTTTGGACAATAACCTTGTTCGGGTATTGGGTATATGGTTTATTGTAAAACAAGGTTTGTCTTATTATCTCTAAGTATGACGTAGAAAGGTTTCATACTGAAATGCCAAAGCTTTCCGAGCCTTATCTATATAAAGAAAACTTTTGACTACGGTGTTTCAGAGGTATTGGTATTGCAGTAAATAATCATTCTTGCTCCAATAAAAATTTGAAGTAAAAAATCTAAATCAATGTTACACAAAATATTTTTTATAGAATTACAAAATTATAATTTTGGTTATATACTAATCTATATTAACATATTTGTTGTAATGCAGCATCACTTCACCCTTTTTCAAGCATTTATCACAACTTCAAAGTAGTGAATATAAAATTTCATTGTAATTCAATTTCTGTTTTAGTTAAAGGTCTTTATAAATTTTCAATACTGATGATAAGGGAAGAACAACGGCTGTTTATCAAGGGTATTGCCAAGCGATTGTGAGAGTAATGTCGAAACTGGACATATGTCTGTTAACAAACTTGTTGATAATTACATTCAAAGGAGTCAAAACCAAATAAATGCTGTAAGAAACATACATGTGGATGGAATTCTGAAACACCTCAACATTACCTGCAGAATATTACAAATGCATAATGTCATGTAACGGTGATTATATGAAAGTAAACATACCATGTGCAAAAAATCCTGGACCTTGAAAACTCACGTTCGGAGGACCTGCAAAATTTGTTAAAATTATCAAAACCAACCTTATAGATAAGAAATGTTATTTTATTAACAGAGTAAATGTCATTAATATGTACCTGCTGGAGTACTTGTGAAAAGATTTGGAAAATGGCCTGAAAAAGAAATCTTGTTAGAATTAATATGTCTCGATCATTCATCACCCCCCCAAAGTAAATCATAATTATAACCTTCCCCTTCACCTAAAACAGTGATTTTCATCTATAGTAGTCAATATTCACCAATATGTAGCACTATATTATACCAACATATAAGCGACGACTCTACTTTTACTTTTAAATGCAGAGCACTAAGTAACCATAAGTTTGCAGAATTACATTCACTCAGTTAAAAAGTACTTTTAAAAATAAGGTATGTTAATTGTTCATTAATGACTGTTCCGAAAAAAATCTTGAAACACTGGCGACTCAGCATAAAACAATTTATTTTTACTGACATTTATTTGGGATTGATCTATTTTAACTGACCTTAATTTAAGATTGATCTATTTTTTCTGACCTTGATATGGGATTGATCTAGTTTTACTGACCTTGATTTGGGATTGATCTATTTTTACTGACCTTAATTTGGGATTTATCTGTTTTTACTGACATTAATTTGGGATTGATCTATTTTTACTGACCTTACTTTGGGATTTATCTATTTTTACTGACCTTACTTTGGGATTTATCTATTTTTTCTTACATTAATTTGGGATTGATCTATTTCTACTGACCTGATTTGGTATTTATATATTTCTACTGACATTTATTTGGAATTGATCTATTTTACTTACCCTAATTTTGTCTTCATCTATTTTTACTGATATTTATTTGGGATTGATCTATCTTTTTACTGACCTTGATTTGGGAATGATCTATTTTCACTTGTACCATCAGCAGCTTCGGCTTGTTCCCTCAGTTCTCTGCTTTCATTTCTTGACTGTTCTAGCTCCTCGGTCAAACCTTGGCATCTGTCTTTTAATTCAAAGCTCTCTTGGTGATATCTGTCACGTTCTTCTTTTAATTTTTCATTTTCGTCTATATAAAATTATTAAATATTATTTCTATATAAAGTAAAGGACTAACATTTTACTGAAATAGTCTGTATCAAAACAATGGAAGCTGCGATTGCACGGCATATTCTCATTCGATGAAATTTTATTTTTCATATTTGTTGTATACATTAAAATTGTTTCCGCATTATGCATATTACATGTATACTTACAAGTAAGCTTATCCATATTCCGTTGAAGACCATGTACATAATCTTTAAAAATAAATAGTAAATTATTGTACATATTTTTAAACTACTTAAATGATATGGGTGTGGAATTTGGCATGTGTTTGATAATTATTAATAAATTATATCAAAAAGAGGAAATTTAGGTCAAATTTTCATTCTACATTAATAACTTTTTAGACCTTTTTTCTCTTCCAGTGATTTTCTGTGGCTCTCCGCCAGAGAACGGTAATTTCGTAAATCTGCCGTCATGTTTTCCATACGGTGGCCATTAGAAGACAATAATTCATTGAAATGTCTGTTTTTATCTGGAAGACAAAATATATATAATAAGGGTGCTTAATTTAACAAATTACTGTAGAAAGAATTCCTTTAAGATAAAATAATAGGCTATATTTGTTATACAAGGGGTGATCAAAAAGTTTGAAAACTAAGTGAATAACTTTCATAAAAGAAACAGTATTTGGTTTCAGTGTTGATTATATTTTAAATAAGTCCTCTCCGATTTAATGCACATCTGCCATCGTTCTGCACAGGCTCGAATCACGCGATATACGTGGTCACGTGACCTGCTCCTTAGAGTTCTGTCACAAAAGCTGAAAGATTTTTCTTAGTCTTATATTCCTTCTATGCAAGATTTTTTTATAACAACAAGAGGCCCACGGGCCTTATAGGTCACCTGAGTATCATGTAACAACTTTCCAGCGATTGTATTTGGTTCGTGGTTTAATCCAAAAGCCATGAAATTCACAAATTTGAAGGAGGCACCATTGCTTATCAAAGGGCAGATTTCAAAGCATTAATTTATTTTTAGTCAAAGTACCCCCCTGGTACCCCTGACCCAGC
>NW_026923693.1:0-21879 GCF_032062105.1 Saccostrea cuccullata | reverse complement strand
CAAGATCTCATGCGCATGCACGTGCGCTTCGCTCTGATTGGCTGAAACTAAAGTCTCAATATCTTTCTTGTTTTTTGACAAAATCCTTCGAAATTTTTAACTTTGCCATGCATTAGGATATTCTACAATATGATATATAGCAATTTTCATAAAAACACGTGCATGCACGTGCGCTGCAATCTGATTGGCTAAAACTTCAAATAGCTATAACTATCTTGATTATCAACCAAACAGGATGGGATTTGGATTATAGATAGATATAATAGACTTCTACAAGAAGGTATGGTCACCATGCACATGCATACACGTGTGTGTATGTGTGCTGCAATCTGACTGGCTTAAACTTTAAACAGCTATAACTCCCTTGGTTTTCAACCAAACGGGGTGGGATTTAGAACATAGATAGATATAATGGACTTCTACAAGAACGTATGTTCACCATGTTCATGTATGCACCTTTGTGCACGTGAAATGAGTAAAATAAAAAAAAAACTCTTGAATAAGCGTATTTTTAATACTTTTAGATTAAATACTTTAATATTTGGTATATCAAATTATATAGATTGTGTAGTCAAGATGATATGGTCATAAAGTACATACATTCAGATGTTCATGCGTGCAACGCTAAAATTAGAATGAACTTGGTACACTTCTGTGTAAACGTTGTAAAATTCTCAAATGCATAGCGCTTTTTTCTTATTTAATGAAGCTTACAGGGAATATGGCACGGAAAGGGAGTTGGAGAGCGTTTGGGGAACATCTGTAACGGTCCCCGTTACATGTACAATTAGCTTTAGTTTAGTTAGCATTTTATGATTCAGGAAAACACTGTGTTATAACATAGTGAGGTAAAAATTAACTGGACTAATATATCATGACAGTGCTACAGTTTATATAAATATTTGACCTATGATTCTCCTTAGATTTCTAAAATTTTCTGTACATAATCAATGAATCTTTTCTATATCTGGGTATTCTATTTACTTTATTGTTCTAACTCTTTGTGCAGTGATGTTGTATACGCGTATGATACTGAGGGAATGAAAATTGCAACATTCCTAAATTTAAAATGAATATATTATCCATATGTCAGAAATTAAAATAATATCTATCAACTGTCAAGTTTTAAATGATGCAATGAAAAGAAGAAATGTCTCTTGACAGAAAAATGTAGTATTCTGTCTTATCGACACTCATTTTTTAGACGGAATGGAACAAATCATTAGTGATGAGTGAGGATATAAAGCTTACTTTAGCTCCTATACGTCGAATTAAAGAGGAGTTGCACTTTTTAAAATTATGACTTTTTCTTTTAAGGTCAATGATCAGTTTTTAGATAGCTCTGGTATCTACTTATCGCTATAAATTACCATAGAAGGAAAACAATTATATCAATAATTATATATGGACCAAATGATGACTGCATGTCAAATATTTTTTGAAAATATATCCAATATGATTACTCGATCAAATAATGAAGTCACCAAGGGCAAAACAAGTAGTACTTGAGAAAATGAACACTTAAGGAATCACTGTCTAGTTTTGAGAGTATGCCAGGGCATCAACAATAGCGGGAAACATGGGATAATTTGCATAACTGGCGAAGCCCGTTATGCTAAAATTATCCCATGTTTCCCACTATTGTTGATGTCCCTGGCATACTCTCAAAACTAGACAGTGATTCCTTATATTTCCATTTGATTGTGAAAAAAAATTGTAGACTTAGACATTAAAAATGTAGACTAATAGATTTAATAACACGAGGACTTCCATGCCAATTTCAATAGTCCTCCCACACTGACGTCAAACACAAAGGCAGCCGCACGAGATTTTCATGCATATTTAGCCTCCTTAGCGTCAGACACAGAGACAGTCGCGCACGAGATTTGCATGCGTATTAGGACTCCTTAGCTTCTGACCTATCGACCTGCCTAATTTACATTCCGGCAGAATTATCAAGAAATAAATTCCCCACAACTTTTAAGGAGGCTCATTACACCACTTTTTGATGACCTACTACACAAAAAACTAAACCTCCATTGTGTCGACCGGTTTGCTCAGGGGACGAGTTATATAGATACCTCTATAATATGACCCTGACCTTTAAAACGCTTTAAAAATAGATGAAACATGCGGTGTTGTAAACAGTGAAAACAAAGTAACGGATTCATTATGCATAAGCCAAGAAGAATTGCTTTTAGGCAGAAACAAAAGAAAGCAACAGTCAAATCTTCGCCAAACAAGTAATGTCAATTTCATAGCCATGCATGCAGTGAACTCTATAAATCACAGACATGTATGTATGGAGGAAATTCGAGTTAAAATCTACAACCTTATTGAAATTAAAATTTTATTTAATTGCGCTATTTACTGTGTTGGTGTTAATTCATATATTTGTTTTATTGATTTAAATGTATACTCTGGCAATTTTAAGCTTTATTCTGAATTTTAGATGTAATGTGAAACGTTCCATAGTGTTTTGAGTCTTGGCTATTTAGGAAAGATAACTCTTGAAAGTGGACGTTTTATACCAAATATTTTTTAAATTGGATTTTTCATTTCGTTTAAACTTTTTTCATTCAATTTGACACATATAATTCATTAAAATACATTCCTTGTCTCTTCAGAACACATTTTAAAAATGTTTTGTGCATAGATGAAAAATATAATGACATTAATTGTTTTCTAGGAGAAAATTATTTTTTCTAATAAAATTATTATTAGGTCTTTAGAATATGCCCATCATTTGGCACTGAAAGTTCTGAAATTCTGTGAATAATAAACCTGAAATAAAACATTTCACTAAAATAAAACAAAAACTAAAAAATTCTATAAAAAATATTTATGATATCAATACCCCCATCTGGATATTTGACATCTACATTATAAGTGGTGCTGTATTGAAATCTAAAATAAACTGTGGATGTAATGAGCCACCTTAAACAGTTATCACAGAAAAACAAGATGTGTTTGTGAAACACTGATGCCCCCGTATGGTAACATAGCAAAGATTAAGCTTTTCTTAAAGGCAAATTTAATTAATTGGTACCAAAAGTAGGGTGTTTTCACTGGAAAACAATTGTGAAATTTAAAAGTAAGCAAATTTTAAAGTTTTTTAATAATACAAAAATTAGTATCAAAAGAAAGGTCTTGCCACATAAAATACTTTTGTAGAGCATGAAAGCCCCAGCCCTAACCGTTCAGAAGGTATGGTCAACGTTCAATTTCTTGAAAAGTAGGTCAAACTCCAAGGTCAAGGTCAAAGGGTCAAAGTTATTGTTATCAAATGAAAGGTCTTGTCATAAGGATCAAATATGTAAGGTATGAAAGCACTGGCCCTAACTCTTTAAAAGTTATGGTCAAGATTTGCTTTTTTAAAGTAGGTCAATCTCAAAGGTCAAGGTCAAAGGGTCAAAGTTCTTGGTATCCAGTGAAAGGTCTTCTCACAAGGATTACATGTATGAAGTATGAAAGCCCTATCCTTTACCGTTCAAAAGTTATGGCCAAGGTTAAAGTTTTTTTCACAAGTAAGGAAATCTACAAGGTCAAGGTCAAAGGGTCAAAGTTGTTGTTATCTCGTGAAAGGTCTTTTAACAATCATTATATATGTGAAGTATAAATGTCCTGGTGTCTACTGTTCAAAAGATATGGCCAAAGTAAAATTTTAAAATTTTTATGTAAAAGTGGGTCAAACTCCAAGGTCAAGGTCAAAAGGTTAATTTTGGTGGTACCCAAAGAAAGGTCTTGTCATAAGGATTAAGGATCAAATATGTAAAGTATAAAAGTACTGGCCCTAACTCTTTAAAAGTTATGGTCATGGTTTGCTTTTTAAAGTAGGTCAATCTCAATGGTCAAGGTCAAAGGGTCAACGTTCTTGGTATCTAATAAAAGGTCTTCTCACAAGGATTACATGTATGAAGTATGAAAGCTCTTTCCTTTATCGTTCAAAAGTTATGGCCAAGGTTAAAGTTTTTTTACAGGTAAGGAAATCTACAAGGTCAAGGTCAAAAGGTCAAAGATGTTGGTATCCAGTGACAGGTCTTTTAACAAACATTACATTTGTGAAGTATAAATGTCCTGGTGTTTACTGTTAAAAAGATATGGCCAAAGTAAAATTTTAAAATTTTCTTGTAAAAGTGGGTCAAACTCCAAGGTCAAGGTCAAAAGGTCAAAGTTGGTGGTACCCAAGGAAAGGTCTTGTCTCAAGGAATACACATACATGTATGAAATATGAAAGTCATAGCTCCACTAAATCAAAAGTTATGGGCAAGGTTAAAGTTTTTGCGGACAAACAGACAAACAGAGAGACAGACAGACAAACAGACAGACAGACAGAGAGACAGACAGACACGACAAAAACTATATGCCCCCGAAACTTCGTTTACGGGGCATAAAAAATTATAAATGGAAATATATATGATTTAGTGGATATATAGAGAATGTCACTCTGATAACAAAAGATTTACATGGAGGAAATCTAATCAATTAAAACAGGCAAGGTTAGACTTCATACTTCTTTCCAACTCCCTTTTAAATAGTGTTAAAAATGTGGCATTTTCAGATCAATGAAATAAAGCATGGAAAATGTGTATGGAAATTCAACTACCGGTATTCTCTGATGAAGGAACCTGATTATATTGAATTAATAAACAATCATATTAATGCAGTGAAAAAACAAAACGCTTTTACAATATACCTACTAATTTGTAGGTGAGATGCCAAACTCTGAAATTCATTTGACTCTCAATTATTTCTTTAGACATTATAAATGGAATTAAGATAAAAAACAATATCATTTGAAAGTTACTTGTATATTAAAAACAGAATATACGGAAAGAAAAAGATTAAATCCAGGACATATTCAAACTTGAAGAAGAATATGATTGTGCTATAGAAAATTTATAATTTAAATCTTAGAGAGTCTCTAGAAGAGTATAATGTACCAAAGTTGTATAAACATGAAAGTTCTTTATAAGAAGGAAAAATTACTAATACAGAGGCATTTTAATGTATTAAAACAAATGTTTAATAATAAAACCTCGAGATGTGATGGGTTTACTGCAGATTTGTTTTAAAAAGTATTTTGGAAAAAATTGGGGTCATTTTATTTTTGATCATTAAACTGTGGTTATGAAAATGGAGAACTCTCCTCCACACAAAAACAAGGAATGCTTACATGTATACCCAAAGAGGGCAAAAGTAAATTTCAGCTTAGTAACAATTTCATTGACAAACAGGATTCATACCTGGGAGATATATTGGAGAAAATACACGGCTTATATATGATATGATGAAATATACTGAATTAAAACAAATCTCTAGAATGTTATTGATGAGAGTCTTTGTAAAAGCCTTTTCAATTTTGGTCCATCTTTCGGTAAATGGATAAAGCTATTCAATGTAACTCAAATTCATGTGTGACCAAGGCTGGTTTTTTATCCAACTTTTTCAAATTACGACGCGGCTGTTTACAATGGGACCCAATTTCACTATATATATCTCTCTTATGTGCAGAGATATTATCAATGAAGATTAAAAACAATAAAGACATCAAGGGAATTGAAATAGGAAATTATGAATTTTTAATGTCACAGTATGCTGATGATACAATGATAATCTTGGATAGATAAAAAAATCACTTCAGGCTTTAATGAAGGAAATGATAAAATTTTATAATATGTCAGGACTAAAGATAAATCAGTGAAAAACCAAAGTGGTATGGTAAAATATTTTACTGATAGAATTTGCTCAGAGATGGAATTTATCTGGACAACCAATTTTAATTCTCTTGGAATTTATTATGATGTAGATCTTGCAAAGATGACTAGATTAAATTACGACAAAAAACTTGTTAAAATCAAATCAATTATAGATCAGTAGCAATAGAATAAAAGAAACTTAACACCGGCCGATTGGGAGGATAACTCTAATCAAATCACTTCTTGTATCTCAACTTATCTATCTATTTATTTCCTTACCAACTTCGCAAATCAATTTTTTTCTAAAAAACTTGAGCAATGTAAT
Organism: Saccostrea cuccullata; assembly: GCF_032062105.1. Lineage (NCBI taxonomy): Eukaryota > Metazoa > Mollusca > Bivalvia > Ostreida > Ostreidae > Saccostrea > Saccostrea cuccullata. The sequence goes on along the minus strand of NW_026923693.1, from coordinate 15,855 downwards.
TTTCAATTTTTTATGGAAATCAAATGTTGATAAAATTAAACAAAATGTTGTAACACAGCAACACAAATATGGTGGCTTAGAAATGATCGATTTTGGCTGTGACATAAAAGCTTTTAGGTCAACATAGATAAGGAGAATTATTAATGACAATAACTCCAAATGGAAAATTTTGCTCGAAAATATAATTGATACTAACAAACTAATAAATACAGGATCAGTATGTTTATCAAACTTTAATATCTGTTTACACAATCAGTTTTGGAAGGATACTTTCAATGCTTTTCAGGAAATCCAAGATAATTCTGAAATTACAGACTAGAATGAATATGTTAACCAACCTTTATGGTTGAATAGAAAATTTAAAATCGGAAACTTCTTTTATAAATTGTGGTATGAAAATGGTATTACTCATGTGTTAGATCTCCTAAATGAACATGTCAATTTTCTACCATCAGAGGATCTACAAAATAAATTTAAAATTAAAAAAAAATTATATACCTTACGATGGTATAAGACAGACAATATTAGCAGACTGAAAGAAATTCAATTTTTACAGAAATGGATTAAGGCAAAGACCAATGATTCCTTTTAATATAAAAATATTTATTTTTACGAAGAAAGGATCAAAACTTATGAATAATATTCTAAAATTAACCAGTTATCAAACCTTCTGGTTAAAATAAGTAGTTAAAATATTTTGAATTAACTGATATTCAAAGGAAATCATTTTATAATCTTCCATTCCTCGTGACACGGGATTGTAAATTACAATGGTTTCAATACAGAGTTAATCATTATATTCTAACTACAAATAGTCTCATGTATAAAATGGGTAAATCCGACACTAAGTATTGTACTTTTTTAAGATGAAGAGGAAACAATTTATCCTTTAATCTGGGACTGTAATGTTGTTCAGCAATTTTAAAAAAAAATCATTCTTTTATGTCAAGCAAAAGACATTGAATTAAATTTCAATTCAAAATCATCTATTTTTGGTGAAAAAGACAAAAATGAAAATTCAGAATTCTTCAACACTATGTTTTCTATTTTCTTTTCTTCTTTCCTTTCTTTTCATATTGTAAGCTTAAAGAAAACTGCATATGTTTTGGGGCACAATATATCAAGATAGAGCTGACCTGCCCCCCTACCACCCTCTCTCTCTCTCTCTCTCTTAATAAACTTTTACACTAATTTTGTTTAAAGTAAGTTTCAATTATAATTAGTCTAGTTTGATTTTGATTGTACATATACCCATACAGAAGTATGTAATGCTTGTAATATGCGTGAAAGTTTCAATAATAAAATAAAATAGACTCACAAACCGAAATTGATACTTTTTTTGAAAATTACTTTAGGTGGCTTGAATATCAACAAATTAACCATCAGATATAATTTATTATTATTTTTTTAGATATGATATCTTAAGATGATAACAAGTATTTAGCAAAGGAATATTTCATAAATTTTTGCTTTAAAATTTGAACATTTTTCTATATCTTTATATGGAACTCATGTTCAAGAGGAGATTAAATAGTCTAAAAATGGCCACAACCACTCAGCCCTTTAAATTGCACAGTGTTTCCAGTCGGGTGAACAATATATTCAGTGACAGAAAATCCGGATGTGTGTGGAGGTGGCCTGGTGGATCCATTCCCATTCCAAAACTTTTTCTTAATATAAATTTTACGTAAGTTCAAGTTAATTTTAAAATATGAAAATATAGTTGTTCCGCCATCAAAATATTCTATTTCTAGATATAAGATTTTAGCATTTCACCTTAAATGCCCGATCCCCCCCCTTCCCCTCACAGAAATGAATATTAAAAATATTTCTTTTTAAGGGCTTTACAAAGATTTTTTTTTACATCAGTTGTAATTTTTTTTAATTTAAATCTTAGACAAATATTATATTATATAATTTGCAATGTCAGATCATAATGTAATTCCTGATTTGTCTAACTGTTTACACCATTACATCTCTGTCAATACCTTTGTATGACAACAAATAATACAATCGATCTGTTCATTTAATTTCACTATTTCAATAAAAAATAAAGCTTTCAATTATTTTAAAAGAAGAATTCTAACGACCCTCGAACAAACAATTCTATAATCAGTATATTTCTGTTTAAAAAATTGCCAACCTAATGTTTTTGTCATACATCTTCATTATATTACTTCCCCAGTCATAAAACTTATTGCTGTAATTTTGACCATAGTATATGATCAAGATTTAAAGATGTAATTGAACGTCATTTAAATTCTTCCTCTTTTTTTATTGTATCATTAAAAGTCAAGCTTACTTCCCTATTATTTTGAAAGGAAGAATTATTAAATCACCTTTGCTTTGAAAATTGAAGATAAGCAGGTTAAAAGTTACATTCATAAATGAAAAAAATTAACTTAAAATTAGAGGAATTTCATTAGAACGGAGAATTAGGAAAAAATGCCCTCATTTTTCAATTGCTCTTTGTGTACGCTATAAATCAAGAACAATGCCGTTCAAAAAGAAACTTAATTTATATCTATTACTTGCAAGCTACCAAATGAATATATGACTAATATATAGGAGAAAATTACGTTTCTACCCTACCTATACATCTGTCTATTAAGCTGTTCGTCTCTCTGTACATCCAACTTTCTGCTTGTCCATCCTACTTAATTTTTTTTACCTAATTTGGTAATGTGGAAATTTTATTGAATTTTATCAGGACAGTACAAGGTAAACATGATTATTTGAAATATTTTCATCTCAGGAGGCCATAATATTTGTGTTTCAAAACCCATTCATATAATTTCTCTGTTAAGTCATTTGTCATTCCTGGAAATTTGGATTACCTTCTTTTATAAAATTAATATATTTCTCATTTTCTTCTTTTGTGTTTGCTAAAATTATTTGCTATAGTTAATTAATAATTATACTTTTGAGAATTCTAAAAAATTATGAAACGTAAAAAGAAGCAGAACACGAAAGCTGTTTTACAGAATTTTTCTACGTTGAAGGAGAATAAGGTTGATTTAATGTTTATTGTTTGAATTCCCATTCGACAATTTTTCACTCATATAGAGACGCCACTATATATATACCAGCGAAGGGTCTCAAATTTTGATCATTGTTTGGAACTCAGGGGTACTAAGCAGTGAGAGGACTTTTTCGTGCCAACGCTTGCCGTGACACGGTGCCTCAGTTTTTAAGGTCTCATACGAAGGACCCACAACTTTCACTTTAGAATGAAAAGCAGGAACAAGCAAGCAAGAAACAGTTGCTACAATGTTTTTTTTAATCAATATAGGTCAGTCCCAGCCGAGATTCGAACTCACGATCGCCGATCATATAATTTGAGCGCTCTACCGACTGAGTCACCTTGAAGGGTTTGAATGAGAATGGGATAAGGCGTTCTACTGACGAGAGTATTATGGAAAGAAGTAATAACTCGGATATCAACATAATTTTTGCAGTAAATATAAATAGTTTTATTATCATGATGAATATTCATTTGCATTTAGCAGTATAGAAAATATGAACCAAGCCTCTTACTATTCTCAACCCACTGCTCTGATTCTATATATGTTACCACTTTCAAAATATAGCGAAAAAGAACTGAATCTAGAGTGTTTTGTTTGACGATATGGCAAATATAAATGATGTGATGATACGAGTTATTTGACTTATGGCATTTGTTTTCATGATAAGTAAAACTATGCAAATGACACAATGCACCATTAGTAACACTATTTCATAATTATTTGAATGGAGACCAAGCAGTTGGCATCCTGAGCGTAATGAATACATCAATGCACATGACATGCATCAAACCAATCAAAGTAACAGTATAATTCTAAAGTACAATAATTCTTTTTTATGCTTGGTAGTCTAATTACAGTTGTAATGTTCTTATGTTTATGTCGATAACTACGTTGTTTTCTCAAGAACATAGTATTGACCGGTACTTTTATTTTGTTTTTCTGCGTCAACTTTCTCATCTCTGTCAACTTTTCCCGAGGAATTTTCGATTTCTGTAGCTTTAAATGACATAAAGCTTTTTTCATCAGTCAATTCCGAGGAGCATGGTTCTGGTATGGAAACACCATTGTCTGCAAAACATGATTCTGGCATGGCAACATTGTTTTGAAGATGAACTCTTCTTAATTTATCTACTTCATACAAATGATTATAAGCATGAGTTTCGTCTCCTGTTGAGAGATGTCCAGTGAAGCTCTGTTGTTCTTTATTCCCAGTTGTATTGGAGCCCGTTGGGAGATTTAGCTAAAAGTTATTTGAAGGTAAATTTAGTGATTTAAAAAGTAAAAAATGTCTATACATGCAGAGAAATTCTGTCTATTTTGGATTTCTGTGAAAACTTATCACCGTAAATATAAATGTAAACAATAGTAGATTGAGGCCATGTTTGATTTTTATAGTGGAGACATATATTCTTGTAGATATATTGTACTGGAATAATTTTATAGTACATTTGTGTATATGGCTTTGGCTAAAACAATAATAAATAGGAAAAGAGCATACCATTTCATCATTAATCTCACAGTATAATGCATTTTTTTCTTTCCTTGGTCTAGATCATTTTGTGTTTGATTATCAACTCCGTGATCATAGGCTGGATTTTGCAGATTATGTAAAAGTCGGTTTCGTCTGTAAAATTATTTCAATAAATAATCGGTGCATTTGATATGCAATATTTAGTATATGTGATTTTTTTCCCGATTTTTCATCATTTTGCATTTCCTCATAAAATAAACTGGCTTGACATAGTTTTGTAATGTTAAGATTGCACTTTAAGCACTAATTAATTCATATATTCTAAAATTTGTTCTCATTTGTAAACCTTATAAGTATGATTTGTTAATAGTTGTTATTTTGTTGAAAAAGTAACTACTATTTTCTAAATCTATTTTATTTTTAGAAAACCAAGGAGAAAAAAATTATCCAAATTTTTAAGCCTTTGAGGTAATATAAGTCTCCTCCAAAGAAAAAAAAAGGTATGTATCATCTTTCCTCAGTTCTGAAATATTCAGTTATATGTTACATTTGGTATCAAGTCAAGATATTAAAGTTCATAAGTTTTTATGTAAAATTAAAAATAATGAAAAAAACCCAAACAAAAACATTTCTATCAGATCAAAAGGAAGCAATAATCTATCTCACACAAACCCAAACGATCTGAAAGTAATTGAGAAAAAACAATACACATTTGAGAACACTGGGGGTCGTAACATAAAGGCTACTTAAGTCTAAGATCGTGCTCAAGTAGGACTTAAGTACACTCTAAAACTAAAGACCTTAACTAGAAGCGTACTTAGATTTGGCAATGTTAGCAAAACTTAGGCGTCCGGGGCTCGTAACATAAATTTTGCTAAGTATTTGAATTAATTTGGGTCGTAAGTACGTTTTAAGCATAATCTTAGGACCTGCCTAAGTACTACTTAAGTACGTTTTAAACCGTAACATAAAGCGAACAAAGCTAAGTCCAAGCTACGTCAAACTTATGTTAGATTATTTCATATGAGTCAACCTATGGTTTTTCATTTCATATAGAAATATTGCTAAATATCATTCAGTTTGGGTTTTAATTAAATACGTATTTAAGTTGACGTCCTTATCTATCGATTTTAGTTATGTAAGATCGGATTTTTTATTAAAATTACAATTCTGTAATAAATTATTCGGAATGTTTGAAAAAAAAATGCTGCACGGTCAGAAGGTGGCGGTTTTGGTTATTTGTCAATGTATGGTTATTGCTTCATTGGGACAAGTTTTATCCCCTGAGATGTTTTCAGTTTACATTTTGTAACTCTTTTGATTTGACAAATGTTCACTTTCCCTGTTATTATTGTAAGAATGACAAGATAATCGACCTTCTCTCTACTTGAAATTAAATTTCTAAAAAAAAAGTCCAATAGATTTGACCCCCCACCCCCGACTCTTATACAAGTATCAGGTCATGCATGTCCGAATAAAAGACTGCAGACGTTTTATAATATACTCATTTGCAATTTCATCAAGGATGCAGAAAAGAATTCAAGGAATATTTTATACCTCAGTCACCTCTACCGGCTGTCTTAGTTTTGCTAGGATTGCTAAATCTTAGTACACTTCTAGATACTGTCTTTCGTCGTTTTAGACTGTACTTAATTCCTATTTAAGCACGGTCTTAGACTTTAACTTTCTTCTACATATATTAAGAGTTATTAAATGTAGATTTTCGATGTTAAAACATTCCTCTATACATATTATGCATTGAAGAAAATAATTACCTCTATTGGACGCTGATTTAAGAATTTTATTTTATTTTTTTATTTTATTTTTTTGGGGGGTGGGGGTTTGGGGGGGGTGGGGGGCTGGGTGGGGAATGATCACTGATTCCAATATCACTTCCAACACAACATACATGTAAATACAAAATTTAATTTTAGGGATACGTCTATATTTAGTGGGACCTTGGTTATAGAAATAAAGTGAATACAATAATAAACAATTGATCGGTATGTTAAATTTGAAAATATGAGTTGAAATAATTTGTTAAAAAAAGAAAAGAAAGAGGATGATGACTAAACCAGTAATAAAAAAGTATCTGTGAAGTAGAATAAATGTAGAAGGATTTAGGCAGTGTTCATTACTGTTGTAGAGAGAGAAAGAGAGAAAGAGAGAGAGAGAGAGAGAGAATTGCTGTTAAGTAGAGACAGTCATGTACGAAAAAATATCCAAATTTTCTTTTTGCATCCTTGATTAAATTGAAAATGAGTATATCTTAAAACTTCTGCAGTTTTTGCTTTTGACACGCATGGCCTGATACATAGCGGGGATTCAAAATGTATTGAACTTTTTAGAGTTTCAATGAAGTCAATAGGCGGTCGATTATCTTTTCTTGTTTGGGAGAATAACATGGAAAGTGAACATTTGTCAAATTAAGAGTTACAAAAAAGTAAACTGAAAACATCTCAGGTGATAAAACAATTGTCGTGAACATTGGCAATTAAGAAAAAATCGCTACTTTCTGACTGTGTGGTATTTGATTTCAAACATTCGGAATAATTTATAACATAATAATTATTTTAATACAAAATCTAATCTTGCATACTTAAACCGATAAGTTAGGACGTCCACCTTAAGAGCAATTCTCCGTAACCACCAAAATATTTTGGCACACATAGTTACAGACTGATTTAAATTTTTATACATTAATTTAATACAGGTGTGTGAGTGATTGTAAAATCTAAAAATAGTTCTTGAATTGTAATTGGTTGCCAAGGAAACGGGATACAAACTTTCTCATTTTTGTAAATCATGAAAATCTGTACTTTTCATGAAAAACCATGTCTAGAAATGAACAGAGATATCTAAATTTGTGTTTATTGTCGTTATCCAATACTAGAGATTCAAACAAGAATATCTGCAGTTCAATTTGAATTTTACACTCGTAAGTGGTCATGTTATGCATTGCAAAATGTCAAAAATATAGTAAATTTTGCTCAGTTTTTTAAGACATAAAACAAAAAAATGCAGCCATCTACAAATTAAGCAGTAATAAAACAAGAAAGGTTGTTATTTGATTATAATTAAACAATTAAAAAATTGGTGGGCAAATGATATGTGTTAAAGAAATTCAAAGGTGAATATCCATTTTTTCTGCATTTTGAAGCGTTTTTGCTTACCTATTACTTCCCTTTGATTACTCTCTCGCGTTTAGAGGTACAATATGTAGGCACTTGTAGTGGTAAATAAATGGTTTGGTGAGAAAACTTATCAAAGCGGGTCAGGGGTGAGGATTGGCAGTGTGGAAGAAAGAAAAAGACCAAGATAAGAAGACAAGAGGTAAATATAAATATTACAAATGCTAAGTACATGTATGTATGCTTTTTTTCTCCATTTAAATGGCTTGCATGAATGTAACCCGAGATTCCTCTGCTATGAAAATTGTGACACATGAAGGGGCCTCTGCCCTGACTCTCCCCGGTACATTTCACTATAAAAAAAATACTTAAAAATACATGTAGATGGCAGAGCATGAAGACATACATCAGGTCAGACACCATCTCCTTATAATTATATAACCAGGTCCAGTACACTCAATTGATTTAGCTAAGTATATACATGTAGATAGCTAGACCTATATTTCAAAGCAACTTTTTACATTTTTTTTTTCTTTTTATTAAAAGAAATAAACAAATCGCAAGTAAATGACTACACGTGTATTAATATTTATACTAGGGAGGTTTTAAAAACAATTTAAAGCAGAGATAACTTGAAATATTTTTTTTTGTCACCTTTAGCGGGTTTGAAAAAATTGTCAAAATGGGATAATTATGAAAGCTGATGTGAAATATATCCTAAATGAAATGCAAATTTTCTGTACCAAAAAGGGGGGGAATTATATTTTTAATTTTTTTTTCTTGCAAATATACAATGCATCCATGGGGAATCAATTCTCTAAAAAGGAAAAATACAGAAAAATTGCCTGCAAAAGTCAATGCTTTCCATATAAATTCATGGACTGAAAAAAAAAATTATAGCCTAATATTTTGCACTGTAAATTTCTATCCCATGCATTCATAGTATTATTGATCAAGTAGTTCTTGACCTGTCCTTTTTTTGTAAGGATAATATATGACGTTCCTTTTGATCATGTTGACAGAAAGATAATTAATAAATATATTGATTTTTATTATAAAATTAGTCAATTTTTATCATGAATTAAGTGATTTTTAACATGATTAGATTATATTCTTATTTTTTGTTTGTTTTCAAAGGATTCACCAAAGAGGATGAAATAGAAAAGGAATATCAGCAAATACACATGTAAATCATGGCGGCTATAACGGAATCCAAATGAAACCTTGGTGTTAATCTTGGAAAAGACAATTTCAGGAATTTGGACAGCTTATAGATGCATCTCTTCAAGGTATCCAGTTTCAAAAATCAAATCTAAATTGTTAGTCAGAAAACACAGCACTACATATACATATGTAGTAATGGTCTGCTTATTTCTCATTTTATTGATCAAAATGGTTTTGAAATCATTATAATACATGTATATGCATGTATCAAGAAAACTTGTTAAACAGTTTAACTTGAACAACTGCCAGAATGATAATTAGAAAAACACATTTCTTGATTTAGTATTAATTCAGTTTTGATATTTGTCTTCATTTAAAGATATTGAACATGTTGAAAAATGTTTTTTACTTCTGCAGGTAGAAAAAAGTCATCTTAAATAAAAGACTGGAGATGCAACATCATGAAGTTTATAATGAAATCGGTAACCTGCAAAGCTGAATATTAAAAAATCCCCAAACAACGGCGAAGCCTTCAAGATATGGCATTGAATTTTTTCCTTAGAAAGTACCAAGGTGTCCGTTACTAATAATTTAGTTTCCCAAACAGGGAGCAATGTAGCTGGCTTGTCAGAGTGATTTTCCTGAAGATGAAATTGGAAATGAGAATATTCATGTGTGTCTCCATGCTGGAAATTCAGAAGATTCAACCATATTTCTAATCGACTCAGTGAGGTCATTATTTAAGGAAGTTCTTAACAGCACTCTAAAGAGCTCTACTTGAAGGAGTAGTTGTATGCAGTAAGAGTGATTTGCCCTTGGAAGTCGGATAGAAAAAAAAATGATTGCTTTATACCATTTATTTCACAATTATTAAAATATTTTTACTAGCATTATCTTAGACAAAGAATAAGTAATTGAATTAATATTCAAATTTATTTCCCCAAAAGTCAACAACAGTGTTTTCTGTTCATGAATAATTCATAACATTTTTCGAGTAGAAATAATGCAGGTACTTGTTGAAAATGAACTAATTGTCTCAATGTGCATACCTTTATATGATAATTTTTTCCTTAATAGAAAGTCTGTAGATCACTTCTTGATACACATGTATTGTTCAGAGCTTCTTTAAATTGCATATGATATGGTTTGCTAATTAAATACATTGTAGCTGATAATTTTGATGGAGGTTCGAAAAAAATTTCACACGCCAACAATACTTGTCCTAATTGTAATACTTTATAGCCTTTTGTGCTATCATATGTAGCAAGTAAATTTTTAATTACTTTGTGTTTTGGATTGCAGTATTTTGTTTCATGTTCATATTTTATAAAAACATGTAATTTCGAAATTATGATGCAGCCTTATTAACTGCAGTAATGAGTAATAGAAGACTGTTTTTGTATTGTGCTAGAAATTGGGTGGGGGTCTATATTTAAGATCATATTCTCACCTATAGATATGAATAAATATTCTTTTATGGGTCAGCTAACAATATCTCATTGATTTTCCAGATGTTAAGCTTAAATTCATTGAAATTTTTCTTTAAAAAGAACAAATATATCTTGTTATATGAAATGTTCATAGAAGCTGTTTTTTTTTTTGTTTTTTTTTTTTTTTTTGGCGAAATGCCAATTTTATGATTTTTCATTTTGTTATAGTCAATATTTGTTGTTATTTGCCCATAAATGTTTTTGAATATTTTCATTACTTGTGACAAGTACCTTCAGATGAAATAAGTGATACATTGTGAAAGTTCTGCTAATTGTTTTATTTTTCTTCCCAAAATGTTGTTATTTTTCAGTTTTGACTAAATTTGGAAAAGTTGATATTTTGCCATTGTTTGACAAAGTATCTGCAGTCTTTTCTTATGACATGCAAGGCCTGATACATGGGGTGATACAAAATAAATGTACTGGACTTTTAAGAGTTTCAATTTCAAGTAGATAGACGGTCGGTTATCTTGTCTTTTCTGCGATAATAATATCATCAAAACAAAAGATTTACAGTATGTAAGCTGAAAACATCTCGGGTGATAAAACGGGTCCCGATAAAGCAATAATCATACATTTACAATGAATCTAAAATCGCCACTTTATGATCGTGCAGCATTTGTTTTCAAACATTCCGAATAATTTATAACAGAATTATAATTTTAATAATTGATGATTAATAATTTATAACGAAATCTTACCTAACTTAAATCGATCGGTAAGGCGCCAGTTTACATATGTATTTAATTAAAACCCTAACTGAATGGCATTTAGCAATTATATATATATATATATATATATATATATATATATATATATATATATATATATATATATATATATATATATATAATGAAAGAAAACCATAGTTTGACTCATTTGAAATATTTTAAACATAAGTTTGACTTAGCTAAGACCTCGCTAAGTTCGTTTTATGTTACGGTTTCAAAACATACTTAAGTAGTACTTAGACAGGTCATTAGATTATGCTTAAAACTTACTTACAACCCTACATAAGTCAAAAACTTAGCAAGCTTTATACTACACGCCCTGATCACTAATTCCAGTATTACTTGAGAGAGAGAGAGAGAGAGAGAGAGAGAGAGAGAGAGAGAGAGAGAGCTGTTGAGAAAGAAGTGGAGACATACGATCTGCAGTCTTTTCTTTTGACATGCATGGCCTGATACATGGGGGGGGGATACAAAATAAATGTATTGGACTTTTTAGAGTTTCAATTTCAAGTAGGTCGACGGTCGGTTATCTTGTCTTTTCTGCGATAATAATATCATCAAAACAAAAGAGTTACAAAATGTAAATTGAAAACATCTCAGGTGATAAAACGGGTCCCGATAAAACAATAATCATACATTTACAATGAACCACAAATCGCCTCTTTCTGAACGTGCGGGATTTGTTTTCATACATTCCGAATAATTTATAACAGAATTATAATTGTAATAATTGATGATTAATAATTTTATAACGAAATCTTACCTAACTTAAATCGATAAGTAAGGCCGCCAATTTACATACCTGGGGTATGTATTTAATTAAAAACCCTAACTGAATGGCATTAAGCAATATAACTATATAAAATGAAAAACCATAGGTTGACTCATTTGAAATATTTTTAACATGTTTGACTTAGCTATGACCTCGCTAAGTTCGCTTTATGTTACGGTTTAAGACGTACTTAAGTAGTAATTAGACAGGTCATAAGATTATGCTTAAAACGTACTTAGGACACTACTCAAGTAAAAAACTTAGCAAGCTTTATGTTACGAGCCCCTGGTCTAAAACACGATTACTGGAAGTTCCAAAAGAGAGATGATATTAACTCTGTGTAAACGTTTGATTGCAAACTGTACCTGTATAAATAAATCTATAAATCTACATGCAAGTTCTTCTAGAATACAATCATAATGATCAAACGTACCGAAAATAAAACGATACTCTCCGCTGCAAATTAAAATTGTTTATGTACTATTTCTATTTTTTTTTTTTCATTTTTTTTTCAATGCACACTAACATTACGCATGCCTTAAACATTCACTTAATTCTGAAAATGTTATCAAGTCTTCCTTTTCATACTTAACGAAAAACATAAAAATGGAATAATTTTTATCGACAAAATGCATGAAGAAATAAAGGTCACTCGCCCATCATAATAAAAAAGGCTTACTGTATTTTGCTTCAAATTAAGTTTACTACTTTTACATTTTCATTCATTTGCCAGTGAAAAGTGGGAAAGTGGTTATTTAAGCGCGTTGGTTCTAAAGTTGCAGAATAAGATTTGATAAAAATGTCATCGTAATATTGATAGAATTGATCAGCTAATTATATAATAAGCTTTTTTTTCCAAAAGAAAAATATTTTTTTTAATCTAATCTACTATATTTCTACTTATTTGAGTTGTAAATCTTTTAAGCACATATTTTATTGCTCAGCGCATTTATCTATATACTAGTTTTGCAAAGGAAAAAAAAGGGAAAAATTAATAAATAATTTACAGTGCACTTAATTAAGTATTCACTGTGAGGAATATATGAATGCATATATAGAAAATACTGGTTCTAGTCTGCCTTTTATATATGTGCAACAGAAATAGAATTTAGTTTAAGATTTTTAGCTCTCGTTCCTTTTCACTTTTCTTTCGTTTTAGTTTCCCATTTTGTAAGTAATAAAAGGCTTGTAATATGTGACTTAAAATTACCTTTTCTGTTTTCTTTGTTTACTTCTCAGAACACAGAGGAAAATAAAGTTTGTGATGAGTGATCCAAATAAAGTGCCACCAATTACAGATCCGACAAAGGTTTCAGGTGAGAAATAACCTCGATAAGGATAAACATCGGTAACTGTGTTATAAAATTATATTCTTATTTGTTTTGTTTTAGGACAGTTATATAATTTCTTCATATTGATTCAAACGACAGTGTATTTAAATATTTATAAAATACCGTTTTCTCTTTCAGTCAATGTATGATTCCAACATCCGTCCTGATCTGTAAAAACATAATATTTTAACATGGCAACTATATATACTCGTACAAAGACACCACATACCTACAGCATGCCTTTTTTCCTTCATTCAAAATGTAAAAGTGAGCGGCAAGAGGTATTCCCATGCTGTATAGAAATAACATAATAATGGATTAAAATGAAAATTTAAGGAGAAATAATTGTGAAAAATTAAATTTGTAATTGGAATTATAAGAATCAAACGTTCTTTTTCAGAATTTATATCAATTTGTAAGACCACAGAACATTAACTGGCAAGATTGGAAATATACAGCTTACGACATTTCGATTTGTTTCAATCAAAACATTCAATGATAGACAACGCAATGGGCGGGTACAAATTGACGCAGAAGGCCGAGAAAACATTGGATTGAAATTCTAGTTTGAAATTCATTTTCAATCCACCTGAGCTGTTTTCAAAAGCAAAATGTGAATGTATGATCCAAAAACAAATATATTCATTTCCCAAATAAATATTGGTTGAAACTTATATTGAAATGAGTTCTTAGCCTATAATCTTAAGGACACTTGTACATACCGGGTATGTAAAAGTCACAGAAAACATTTTTTTTTTCAGGAGACGGTCATTTGATTCTAGAAAGGGGGCTGTCAAAATTGTAGAGTCAGCTCATGCTTTGTACCAATTTATTTTTAGGTTGACAAGAGCTTTTATAGTTTTGTCTTCAGTAAAAGATGTCTGACAACTTATCTATTTCCAAGACCATTAAACTCATCCCCCCAACATACAAAGATTATACAAAAAAAATATTTGTCCCTTCATATAGTTCTTTAAAACGCGTGACAGAAAAATATGATTTATATATTATTTGCAAATTATACTGAAATTGAAATTACTTGTCTTCTAGGTCAATCAGTAATAATGTGCCTTCTGTAGCGTAGCTGAGATGGATTAAAAATGAAATTCAAACTAGAATTTCAATCCAATGTTTTCTCGGCCTTCCCCGTCGAATTGTTCAGGCCCATCTCATTGTCTTTCATTGAATGTTTTAATTGTAACAGATAGAAATGACGTAAGCTGCATATTTCCAACCTTGCCAGTTAATGTTCCTTGTTCTTAAACCCATGCTGTTGTAGTTACAAACTTACAGACCCTAACCGTGCTACTACACACTCGAACGTTACGGTTCGGTACGCTTTGTGCACGAAACAGTACGCTTTATGAACGGAACGGTTCGTTTTGTGAACGGTACGGGTACGCTTTGTGCATGGAACGGTTCGCTTTGTGAACGGTACGGTAAGCTTTGTGCATGGAACGGTTTGGTTCGTTTCTGAGGTGTAGTAGCATGGTTTAGGGTCTGTAAAATAACTGTGCTTCAAATTTTTATTCAGATAGTGAGTACAATTTTAGATACTATTTACTTATAGAAACCAAATATTTCTGTATATTAAACAAACAAAAAACTAAAATTTTCTTCAAAAAAATGAAATAACAATTTATTGTACCTCCTACGTCCACATACGTACAGTTATTGCATACAGCTGAATCCAGTAATGTTGTACAATCTACAAAATCAAATTGAAATTTTAAAAGCAACTTGGCCGGGAATAAAGTATTTGTTGAATGAACATTTGTTAACATATTTACTCACTAGTACATCGAAACCGGCCATCTGTTACATGTGCAAAGTAAATATTTACAGAGGGCTAAGAGGATCACTGGAAATATCCCACCTGTTCATAATTTAAAAAAAGTTATTTGAATATATTTATTAATTTCATATAAAAGAGTGAATCATTATCACTTTCAGTTACAAATTGTGAGTTGCTTTTACAAATTAGCTTTACTAACTGTCCAGAGATTTAAATATTGTAATGTCATAAAAAGCAGAATATAAACAATAAACAATTGACACATATATCCAAGTCCTCAGGCTGTTGCTTGTTTCACGCTTGTAAAATTCAGAACACCCTGCGTATGTTATAATATGAAAACGTTCCCAGTATCTCAGGACATATTTGCATTGACATGGAAATGTCGTTCATGGAAATTATAATTGTATCCTATACCCAAACAAATTCATTAGTTTTCGGGTCATCTGTACAATTTGTGACGAAAAAATCTCTTTTAAAATCATATTTAAAGAGAATTCTTTTTAATTTTTTTTCATACTTAGCGTTGACTATTTATAAATTGATCATTTTATTTTACTGCTTTTGTAATTCATCATCCTAGTGAACATTTTCGGAATCGCGTACACCTGACACCGTACTGCGGACTGCGGACTTTCGAACAAAAGACCGCTTTCAGGGAACGTATAGAAATACGTTTTCAGTCTTTCTTAACTTTACTGTACATTCTTTCATTTTTCTGGGATTGTTTTCATGCATGTGACACAATTTAAACATGGAAACAGATTTAAAAGAAAAATTATAATTATAAGCTTAATTTGTGTTTATTGAGTAAATAAATTTTATTTGACATTAAAGAATATTGTTGAGCATCATTTTGATGACCAAGGAAGCCGCTTTCTATGTGACGTATCAATCCAGAGTTGTCAATTATGACCTGTGCATGTAATGCATGATATTTCCTG
>NW_026923692.1:0-21926 GCF_032062105.1 Saccostrea cuccullata | reverse complement strand
AATATCTTTTTACATGTAAACATTTTTTAAAGACATATAGAACAAAAGTTGTAGAGAATGTCACGATCTTTCAAAAAATATCAACAATTAAGGGCTGGCCCCTATAATAAAGGGCTAAAAGGGGCCGAAAGTTTTTCTTCCATATCTCAAAAAGTATTGAGAATTTGTAATACGTCAAAGAAGCAAAGTTGTTCAGAATGTCAAGCTTTATCTAATGGGGTCGTCAAAATACGTCCGGCGACGTCACTTCCGGTCAAACCGGAAGTAGTCAAAAATTGCATATTTTTGCCGTTCTTGACAGGTTTTTGGGTTTCATATGTCACTGGAAGTTTAAATCTTAATTTTCTGTCCGTCGACGTCACTTCCGGTCAAACCGGAAGTAGCCAAAAAATGGCTTAATATTGCAATAATTAACATAGATTTGGAGGATTAAACCATTTTTATACTTCATTACTCATTTTTTTTTAAAAATGAAAGTTGCAGATGTACTTCCGGTCAAACAGGACGAAAGACCTACTCGTTGCTTTGCAACGAGCTCGGCTCTAGTTATTAAGGTCTTCCGTCTTCAGCGGAAGACCTTCTTGTTATTCTTAGGTTTCTTTTCCACTATTTTTATTATTATTAAGGTCTTCCGACTTCAGCGGATGACCTTTCTGTTATTATTAGGTTTCTTTTCCAATATTATTATTATTAAGGTCTTCCGTCTTCACGGAAGACCTTATAGTGATTCTACTGTTTCTTATCAAGGTCTTCCGTTTCAGACGGAAGACCTTATAGTGATTCTACTGTTTCTTTTTCTTTTTCTATATTATTATTTTTGTTCCCTTTTTAAAAGCACGATTTCTCAGAGATGACTGGACGGATTCTCATGAAATTTTCAGAGATGATAGAGTTTAAAAATATCTTTCAAATGCAGTTTTCAGTTTTTCAAAATGCACTTCCGGTCGTCAGATATGTCCGATTTCCGCTTTTTTCAAAATAATTTTGTCTGATTCATATCTCAGAAACGGTAAGAGATTAAGACACCAAACTTATATGTCTAATAGATCTTGATAAGTAGGCGGGCCCATTTATGTTAAGATCGTCCGCCGTCACTTCCGGTCGTCACAGGAAGTGATTGAAGGAATCGAAAATTTCAATTTTTCTCTATTGAAACGTTTTTTGTATAACATTATTGCATCCAATTTGTAGTTTCGAAATATATCAGTCCCACCGGAAACAAAAACGACAACTTCCGGTTATAAGAGAAAAACTACATAATTTGAGTATTTTTCTTTCCCATAAATATATTTTATAGATAAAGTATTTGTAATGATTTTTTGATATGTTATTCAGACTGCAAATGTCTACAGTATAGTCAAATATCTTTGTAAATTTCACTTCCGGTTGCGTGATTTCCGGTCCTCAAAATGAGAAGTTATCATAGCTAGATCTCGTAAACGGTAAAAGATTAAGACACCAAACTTATTTAGAGTGATAGATCTTGATGAGAAGGCAAAATCAGCTGTGATACGATCGTCCGCCGTCACTTCCGGTTGTCACAGGAAGTGATCCAAAAAACCGAAATTTTCAACTTTTCTTTCATGAAACTGTTTTAGCTTCTCATTATAGCATCTTATTTGTTGATTTGAAAAAATTCAGTACCACCGGAAACAAAAAAAGACAACTTCCGGTTATAAGAGGGAAACTACATAATTTGAGTATTTTTCTTTACAATAAATATCATTTATTTATAAAGTATTTGTGATGTTTTTTTGATATGTTATTCAGACTGCAACTGTCTACAATAACGTCAAGAATTTTTGCAAAACTCACTTGGTCGCGTGAATTCCTGTCCTCAAAATGAGAAGTTATCATAGCTAGATCTCGTAAACGGTGAGAGATTAAGACACCAACCTTGATGAAGTGGTTAATCTTGATGAGTAGGCAAAAACAGTTAGGATAAGATCGTCCGCCGTCACTTCCGGTCGTCACAGGAAGTGATAAAAAAATCATAAATTTCAGCTTTTCTTTTTGGAATACTTTTTGGCATCACACTATTACATATTAATTGTTGTTCCGATATATGTCCGTCCCAAAAGAAACAAAAACAGCTACTTCCGGTTAGGAGAGAAAAAGTTTATAAATTGAGTATCATACTATCCCATAAATATATTTTATAGAATGAGTATTGAAAATGATTTTAGACACGTTATTCAGATTGCAAATGTCTCGAGTAATACAAATATCTTTTTAAAAAATTGACTTCCGACCGGTCACGTGATTTCCAATCCTCAAACTGAGTAGTAAGCATAGCCAGATCTTGGCAATGGTAACAGATCAAGACAATAAACTTATATGGATAATAAACCTTGAAGAGTAGGCTACAGATATAGGGATAAATGCCTCCGACGTCACTTCCGGTCGTCACAAGAAGTGATTTAAAAAATGGAATATTAATAGAGACACTTCTATTGATGCTTACTATATAAGTTGTTTTAATATTGGTTAATCTGAACTCTAGATATTAATATTTGAAAATCTGAAGCGGGCCCAAGATGGCGGCTGTCTCTGTCAACTCCGACATTTCGCGAGTAGGGGCTTATGGAGGCAGCTGAGCGTTTGATTAAACCATTCTGACATAAGGATACATGAAATGCAAAAAGCTACTTGGACTCTCACGTAGTAGTACGTTGCAATTCAGTGTCAATCTTAAAAAACTTAATTTACGTTTCACTGCTTTAGTGTTACTGGGCTAGATACGATATGTAATGTGTACAATGTGTTAAATATACTTTCCTAACGCCGAAATAAAATAAAGGTGATAAGAATGTTTTATTTAATTAATTTCATTGAAGCTATTGCACCTCTTTAATAGATCAGTACAAAGAAAAAGTGCGAATATTTACGCTTAAAGCAGTATTCCCAATAGCTAAATGGTTCGCGCGTTGGGGAGAAAAGAGAAACAAAAGGCGCATTCACGTTGGCGACCTGGATTCACTCCTTCTTGTGATCAAAAGTTTGAATCACTTTTTTGTTCGATTTTACAAGTTTTTTTTATCTGAATCGGACGGAAGACCTCTCGTTGCTCGCAACGAGATCGTATCTAGTTATTAAGGTCTTCCGTCTTCACGGAAGACCTTATAGTGATTCTACTGTTTCTTATTATTATTATTATTATTATTTTATTTTTCCGTACATCAAATTTTGTGCACGCGATTTCTCAAAGATTACTGGATGGATTTTCATAAAATTTACAGGAATAATGTGTTGTTATCTGAAGTTATTTTTTCCGAGAGATTTTTTGAAAACTCGCTTCCGGTGCCAAGTTACGGGACTTTTCCTGAAATTAAAATGACATTTTGTCCACGATTAAACTCAAAAACGGTAAAAGATATCAACATGAAACTATCAGGGATTATAAATCGTGATATTTACTATCCAGGACGCGACAATTTGTTCGTCGTCAGTACTTCCTGTCGTAAGGAGATGCGAAGATAAAAAATCGAATTTTCTAACTTTTGTAATTTTTAATATTTTTTATTTCTTTTTGGAATGCTAATAGACACTCTTTCAATAGAGCTTACAATATAACTTGTTTGAATATTGGTTAATCAGAACTCTAGATATTAATATTTGAAAATCTGAAGCGGACCCAACATGGCGGCTGTCTCTGTCAACTCCGCCATTTCGCGAGTAGGGGTTTATGGAGGCAGCTGAGCGTTTGACTAAATGATACATGAAAAGTAAAAAAACTACATTGACTTTCACCTATCAGTACGCTGAAATATAGTGACAATCTTAAAACTTAATTCCCGTTTTACTGCTTTAGTGTAATTGGGCTAGATACGTGTGTGCAATGTGTTATATTTACTTTCTTAGCGTCGAAATAAAATAAAGGCGATAAGAAGTTGTTTAATTTAATATTTAATTTCTAACTTTTCATAAAGGTGTAAAGAATCGGGTTAGTTCACTTTGGGGATAAACGGGTAAATAAAAACAAAGTTAATAATAATTACCATTTCACTTCTTTTGTGTTACTTACCTATATAAGATATAGAATATGTACAATTTGTTAAATATATTTTCTAAACCTCGAAATTTAGGCATAAAGAACGTTCCTTTTTCTTTATTCTATTGAAGCTATCACACCTATTTAATGAAACATTCTAAAGAAAAGGCGCGCAGATTAACTTGTGGCGTTTGGTGCGAAATTATAAATTGTGGCGCGCCTTTCGTGATTCTTAGACAGATGTATTGTTGAAGAAGTATATTTAAGTACATTTAGAGCAGTGGACTCAAACGTGTAATTTAAGCATGTTGGGAATATAAAAGGAAAAAAGGGCGTTGGATTTTCACGCTGGCGACCTGGGTTCAATCCCCTTTGTGACCAAATCTTTTTTATTACTTTTTCAGCTCGATTTTAGGTTCTTTTCCTGAAACGGACGGAAGACCTCTCGTTGCTCGCAACGAGATCGTTTCTAGTTATTATTATTATTATTATTATTATTATTTTTCCGTACACCAAATTTTGTGCACGCGATTTCTCGAAGACTAGTGGGTGAATTTTCATGAAATTTACAGAAATTATGTGTTATTATCTGAAGTTATTTTTTCCGAGAGATTTTTTGAAAATTCGCTTCTGGTGCCAAGTTACGGGACATTTTCTGAAAATAAAATGACATTTTGTCCACGATTAAACTCAAAAACGGTAAAAGATATCAACATGAAACTTTCAGGGATTATAGATCGTGATATTTACCATCCAGGACGCGACCTTTCGTTCGTCGTCAGTACTTCCTGTCGTTAGGAGAAGCGAAATGAAAAAATCGGATTTTCTAACTTTTTTGTTTTTAAATATTTTTTATTTATTTTTGGAATGATAATAGACACCCTTTGATTGATGTTTACTGTATAAGTTGTTTGAATATTGGTTAATCTGAACTCTAGATATTAATATTTGAAAATCTGAAGCGGGTCCAAGATGGCGTCTGCCTCTGTCAACTCCGCCATTTCGCGAGTAGGGGTTTGTGGAGGCAGCTGAGCGTTTGATTAAACCATTCTTACATAAGGATACATGAAATGTAGAAAACTACTTGGACTTTCACGTAGTAGTACGTTGTAATTACGTGTCAATCTTAAAACTTAATTTCCGTTTAACTGGGCTAGATACGATATGTAATATGTACAATGTGTTAAATATACCTTCTTAACGTCGAAATAAAATAAAGGCGATAAGAACGTTTTATTTATTTAATTTCATTGAAGCTATCACACCTATTTAGTAGATCAGTCCAAAGAAAAGACGCGAATATTTACTCGTGGTGTTTGGCACGAAATTATCAATAGTGGCCCGCCTATTATAATTCTTAGACAGGTGTACTGTTGCAAATGTATACACAAGTATATTTAGAGCAGTAGCTTAATGGTTTGCGCGTTAATAGATCACGTAGTAATTACGTTACAATTCTGTGTCAAACTAAAGATTTATTCCAGGGTCTTCTCAAATGTCTTCTGTAACTGGTTTTGGTTGGTTCTCAAAGTAGAAAAAGAAAAGACTAAATGTGCAAATGAGAGATACCTATTATCATTTGTTTTGCAAGACGGAAAAACAGATCTTAAATCATAGTTATAAGTTATAGTTTTTCAAGAAACAATATCGATGCATGTATATAGTAAGTATAAAACGTATAACCACTGTTTTTCCCATGCACACTTGTGTGATATTAAACGAATAGAAAAGACAAAAATAAGAAAACCATTTTAATAAGATCGTCTAATGGAGTTTATATTAACATTCTTTTCTCAAAGATCTGAATCAAGTTATTGAACATAAATGGTATCTGATTCTTTGACTGTCGTAGAGCGAGGCAGGCATGTTTTTCGGCGAAACATTTCAACCTTTTTATGAAAGTGTAACTAATCGGCATAGTTCACTTCTGAGACGGGAAATAAAAAAAAATTAAATTATAGTCATTTCACTGCTTTTGTGTTACTTTTCTACAGAATGTGTACAATGTGTTAAATATATTTTCTAAACCTCGAAATGTAGGCTATGAGAACGTTCTTTTTTTCTTAATTTCATTGAAGCTATCACACCTTTTTAATAGATCAGTCCAAAGAAAAGGCGCGAAGATTTGACGTGGCGTTTGGCGCGAAATTATGAATAAAGGCCCGTCTTTTATAATTCTTAGACAGGTGTACTGTAGCAAAAGTATACACAAGTACATTAAGAGCAGTAATCCCAATAGCGTAATGGTTAGCGCGTTGGGGATAAAAGGGGAAAAAAGCGAATTGGATTTTCACGCTGGCGACCTGGATTTAATTTGTGACCAAAATGTTTAATCAATTCTCAGCTCGACTTTACGAGTTTTTTTCCAGAATCAGACGGAAGACCTCTCGTTGCTCGCAACGAGATCGTTTCTAGTTATTATTATTATTATTATTATTATTCCACTTTTCATAGTACAGGTCATATCTCAGCTGTACGAGGTTCAATTTGAACGAAATTTTCAGGGATAATGCATCATATTAATATCTCCAGGGGTGTCCCTCACTTTTTCGAAATTCACTTCCGTTCGCGATTTTTGGGGAAATTTGTATTTTTTAAATGGAATTTTGTCGCAAAAAATTCTCGAGAACAGTAACAGATATAAAACTGAAACTTACGGACGTGATAGAACATCGAATGTAGATGTGTTGATCGACCTTCATTTTTCGTCGTTCTGACTTCCGGTCGCAAACGGAAGTGAATTCTAAAAGTCTAATTTTTCAACTTTTTTGTTTTTCACTATTTTTCTTTGGAAATCACAGGGTTGATAGAGTATCTTTCAAGAACTCTAAATATGTTTTTAACATTTTCATGCGTGCATTTGTTGCAAAGATATGACCGATCCAATCTTTGTCTCACTGTCGGGGGTTCGAATCCCGCTGGGGGCGTTGCAAAAATTTTTTCTTTGTTTCTGTCTTTTTTCAGTTGCATATGATTTTTCTTTCTTTTTTATTATTATGGAAGATTTTGTCGATTTTTAAAAGCCATATTTTGAGATATTTTGTGGAATAACTGTAATAATCACGACCTATGTTGAGAGACTGCTGTCAATGAAAGTAAACGATAAAAATACATTCTGAAATCTATTTCATGGCCTGACGGAGCAGAGATTTCTAACGAAAAGTCGGGCGGAAGACCTGCTTGTTGCCCTAGCAACAAGAACGCATCTAGTTATTATTATTATTATTATTATTATGTTCCCCAAACGAAGTTGGGGAACATATTGTTATGTTCCCCAAACGAAGTTGGGGAACATATTGTTTTTACTCTGTTTCTTATTATTATTATTATTATTATTATTTTTCTTCTTCTTCTTCCTGGAACTATTTTGTCCGGGAATGATCTTGCAAACTGTTCGTCCGATGTATAAAACCTTTTTAGGGTTAGTAGACATGTTATGTAGATTTGCGGAACCAAGGTCATTTTGCGCGCACGTGCTTGCAAGAGCGTGCACGTGCAACACGTGAAATGACCAATATAATAGATATAGCCACAACTGTTCTGTTTTTAAATGAAATGCTTTGAAACTCATAATGTGAGGATATATTAGTAGTATAGACATGACGACATGGTGAAAATAGCAAGATCTCACGCGCATGCACGTGCACTTCGCTCTGATTGGCTGAAACTAAAGTCTCAATATCTTTCTTGTTTTTTGACGAAATCCTTTGAAATTTTGAACATAGCCATGCATTAGGATATCCTACAACATAAAATAAAGCAATAATCATGAAAACACGTGCATGCACGTGCAGTGCAATCTGATTGGCTGAAACTTTAAACAGCTATAACTCCCTTGGTTTTCAACCAAACAGGATGGGATTTGGAACATAGATAGATATAATGGACTTCTACAAGTAGGTATGGTCACCATGCACATGCATACACGTGCGTGTACATGTGCTGCAATCTGATTGGCTGAAACTTTAAACAGCTATAACTCCCTTAGTTTTCACCCAAACGGGGTGGAATTTAGAACATAGATAGATGTAATGGACTTCTACAAGAAGGTATGGTCACCATGCTCATGTATGCACGTGCGTGCACGTGAAATGAGTAAAATCAAACATACACTTGAATGTGCGTATTTTTTAAAAATAATTTTGGATTAAATACTTTAATATTCAGTATATTAAAAATATAGATTGTGTAGACAAGATGATATGGTCATGATGCAAATGCATTCACATGTGCACGCGTGCAATGCTAAAGTTTAAATGATTTTTGTACACTTCTTTGTTAATGTTGTTAAAATCTCAGATGCATAGAGGTTGTCTTATTTAATGACGCTTACAGGGAATATGGCACCAAAAGGGATTGGGGAGCGTTTGGGGAACATCTGTAACGGTCCCCGTTACAATTAGCACTAGTTATTATTATTCTTTTTTCTTCTTATTTCTTCTCCGGTACTTTTTTGTCCGGAAGTGTTCTCAGAAACTGTTCACCAAACTAAGTTAAAACCTTTTTAGGGTTAGTAGGCATGTTGTGTAGATGTGCCGAACGAAGGTCATTTTGCGCGCATTCGCATGCACGTGCGGGCGCGTGCAATGTGTAAACTGACTGATATATTTAATATGGTTGTAACTTTTATATTTTTTGATAAAATGTTTTGAAACTTATTATATAAAGATATATAAGTTGTGTAGATAAGATGACATGGTCAAATTTGCATGAACTCACGCGCATGCACGTGCGCTTTGCTCTGATTGGCTGAAACAGAAATCTTAATATCTTTTTTGTTTTATGATGAAATGCTTTGAAATTTATAACATAGACATGTATTAGGATGTACTACAATATGATATATAAAAGTTTTCATGAAATCACGCGCATGCACGTGCGCTGCAATCTGATTGGCTGAAACTTTAAATGACTATAACTCCCTTGGTTTTCAACCAAACAGCATGGGATTTAGAACATAGATAGACATAAAGGACTCCTACAAGATGGTATGGTCACCATTCACATGCATGCACGTGCGTGCACGTGCGCTTTGCTCTGATTGGCTGAAACAAAAATCTCAATATCTTTTCTGTTTTTTTTACAAAATGCTTTGAAATTTAAAACATAGGCATACTTTAAGATGTCCTACAATATGATTTATAATAATTGTCATGAAAACACGCGCATGCACGTACACTGCAATCTGATTGGCTTAAACTTTAAATGGCTTTAACTCCCTTGTTTTTCAACCAAACAGGATGGGATTCAGAACATAGATAGACATAATGGCCTTCTACAAGAAGGTATGGTCATCATGCACGTGCGTGCACATGCATATGAGTAAAATAGTGTAGACAAGATGATATCGTCATTACGCTCATGCAATCACATGCACACGCCTGCATTGCTTAAATTTGAAATACTTGGTATACTTTTGGGAAAACGTTGTTTACGTCTTAAATGCATAGATTTTGCCTTCTTTAATGAAAATTACAGGGAATATGGCACGAGAAGGGAGTTGGGGAGCGTTTGGGGAACATCTGTAACGGTTCCCGTTACAATTAGCACTAGTTATGTTCCCCAAACGAAGTTGGGGAACATATTGTTTTTACTCTGTTTCTTATTATTATTATTATTATTTTTTTCTTCTTCCTGGGAAAATTTTGTCCACGAGTGATCTTGTAAACTACACAGCCGACTTAGGTGAAACCTTTTTAGGGTCGGTAGGCATCTTATGTAGAGTTGCCGAACGAAGGTCATTTTGCGCGCACGTGCTTGCAAGAGCGCGCACGTGCAACACCTGAAATGACCAATTTAAGGGATATTGCCGTAACTTTTCTATTTTTTGATGAAATGTTTTGAAACTCATAATGTAAGGATACATTAGTAGTATAGACAAGATAGCATGGTCAAAATAGCAAGATCTCACGCGCATGCACGTGCGCTTCGCTCTGATTGGCTGAAACTAAAGTCTCAATATCTTTCTTGTTTCTTGTCATAATCCTTTGAAATTTTGAACATAGTCTTACATTATGAAGATCTACCGCATGATATATAAGAATTTTCATGAAAGCATGCGCATGTGCGTGTGCTGCAATCTGATTGGCTGAAACTTTAAATAGCTATATCTCCTTTGTTTTTTGACAAAATTCTTTGAAATTTAAAATATAGTCATGCATTAGAATATCCTAAAATATGATATAGAAAAATTCATGAAATCACGCGCATGCACGTGTGCTGCAATCTGATTGGTTGAAACTTGAAATGGCTATAACTCCCCTGTTTTTCAACCGAACAGGATGGGATTTAGAACTTAGATAGATGTAATAAACTCCTACAAGAAGGTATGGTCATCATGCTCGTGCACCTTGTGCACGCACTTGCGTGCATTTGGAACGAGTATAATTAAATATACACTTGAATGAGTGATTTTTATTACTTTTGGACTGAATGCTTTAATATATAGATAGTGTAGACAAGATGATATGGTCATAACGCACATGCATTCACATGCGCTTGGGTGCAATGCTAAAATTTGAATATAATTGGTATCCTTCTGGGAAAACGTTGTTAAAGTCAAAAATGCACAGAGTTTGTCTTATTTAATGAAGCTTACAGGGAATATGGCACCAAAAGAGAGTTGGGGAGCGTTTGGGGAACATCTGTAACGGTTCCCGTTACAATTAGCACTAGTTTTTACTCTGTTTCTTATTAAGGTCTTCCGTTTCAGACGGAAGACCTTATAGTGATTCTACTGTTTCTTTTTCTTTTTCTTATTTTTTTTTCCCTTTTCTATTTTTGACAATTTCTCATAGATGACTGGATAGATTCTCATGAAATTTTCAGGGATGATAGAGAGTCAAAATATCTTTAAAATGTAACTTTCATTTTGTTTTAATGCACTTCCGGTCGTCAGATATGTCCAATTTCCGCTTTTTTCAAAAAGATTTTGTCCTGGTCATATCTCAGAAACGGTTAGAGATGAAGACATCAAACTTATAGGAGTAATAGATCATGATTAGTAGGCATGTCCATTTGGGTTAAGATCGTCCGCCGTCGCTTCCGGTCGTCACAGGAAGTGATCAAAGAAATCGAAAATTTCAACTTTTCTTTAATGAAACTTTTTTTGCATCACATTATAGCATCTTATTTGTAGTTTCGAAATATATCAGTCCCACCGGAAACAAAAACGACAACTTCCGGTTATGAGAGAAAAACTGCATATTTTCAGTATTTTTCTTTCCCATAAATATTTTTTATAGATAAAGTATTTGTTATGATTTTTGGATATGTTATTTAGACTGAAAATGACTACAGTAACGTCAAATATCTTTGTAAAATTCACTTCCGGTCGCGTGATTTCCTGTCCTCAAAATGAGAAGTTATCATAGCTAGATCTCGTAAACGGTTAAAGATTAAGACACCAAACTTAAATAAGTGGTAGATCATGATAAGTAGGCAAATTCAGTTGGAATAAGACCGTCAGCCGTCACTTCCGGTCGTCACAGGAAGTGATCTAAGAAATCAAAAATTTCAACTTTTCTTTAATGAAACTTTTTTTGCATCACATTATAGCATTTAATTTGTAGTTTCAAAATATATCAGTCTTACCGGAAACAACAACGACAACTTCCGGTTATAAGAGAAAAACTACATGATTTGAGTATTTTTCTTTTCCATAAATACTTTTTATAGATAAAGTATTTGTAATGATCTTTAGATATGTTATGCAGACTGCAAACGTCTACAGTAATGTATAATATCTCAGTAAAATTCACTTCCGGTCGCGTGATTTCCTGTCCTCAAAATCAGAAGTTATCATAGCTAGATCTCGTAAACAGTAAAAGATTAAGACACTAAACTTAAATAAGTGGTAGATCATGATAAGTAGGCAAATTCAGTTGGAATAAGACCGTCAGCCGTCACTTCCGGTCGTCACAGGAAGTGATCTAAGAAATCAAAAATTTCAACTTTTCTTTAATGAAACTTTTTTTGCATCACATTATAGCATTTAATTTGTAGTTTCAAAATATATCAGTCTTACCGGAAACAACAACGACAACTTCCGGTTATAAGAGAAAAACTACATGATTTGAGTATTTTTCTTTCCCATAAATACTTTTTATAGATAAAGTATTTGTAATGATCTTTAGATATGTTATGCAGACTGCAAACGTCTACAGTAATGTATAATATCTCAGTAAAATTCACTTCCGGTCGCGTGATTTCCTGTCCTCAAAATCAGAAGTTATCATAGCTAGATCTCGTAAACAGTAAAAGATTAAGACACCAAACTTATATGAGTAATAGATCTTGATTCGTAGGCAAAACCATTAGGGGTAAGATTGTCTGCCGTCACTTCCGGTCGTCATAGGAAGTGATCAAAGAAATCGAAAAAATCAACTTTTCATTTTTGAAACTTATTTTGCATCACATTATAGCATCTTATTTGAAGTTTCGAAATGTATCAGTCCCAACGGAAACAAAAATGACAACTTCCGGTTAAAAGAGAAAAACTACATAATTTGAGTATCTTTCTTTCCCTTAAAATTTTGTATAGTTAAAGTATTTGTAATGATTTTTAGATATGTTATCCAGACTGCAAATGTCTACAGTAAAGTCTAATATCTCAGTAAAATTCACTTCCGGTCGCGTGACTTCCTGTCCTCAAAATCAGAAGTTATCATAGCTAGATCTCGTTAACGGTAAGAGATTAAGACACCAAATTAATAGGGATGGTAGACCTTGATGAGTAGACACATCCTTTGAGTTTAAGATCGTCCGCCGTCACTTCTGGTTATCACAGGAAGTTATCAAATAAATCAAAATTTTAAACTTTTCTTTATGGAATCTTTCTTAGTATTACCTTATAGCATCTTACTTGTAGTTTCGAGATATGTAGTCCCACTGGAAACAAAAACGACGACTTCCAATTATGAGAGAAAAACTGCATAAATTGAGTATCGTACTATCCCATAAATGTCTTTTATAAAAAAAAGTATTTGAAATGATTTTGGGACGTTTTATTCAGACTGCAAATGTCTAGAGTAATCTCAAATATCTTCTTTTAAAATTTACTTTCTTCAGGTCACGTGATTTCTTGTCCTAAAAATGAGACCTTTGACCCTTACTCAAAAAGTAATAAAGAAATATTCATTACCTTTATCTAGATTCAGCTTCAAGTGTTAATCTCAAGTTTACCTCTCTCTCTCTCTCTCTCTCTCTCTCTCTCTCTCTCTCTCTCTCAGATGACCTTGACCTTTGACCTTGATAAATGACCTTGACCTTTGACCCCATTGACCCAAAGGTCACAATCAAGCTTAAGTATGTGGAGGTATTAACAACTCTCATTTTAACAAATGCTTATAAAATACCCCCACCCCTCCTGTCTCTTAAAAAAAAATCAATAGCAACATAGAAAAAACTCCTACCTCTGAAAAGACACCACAGATCGACATAAGATTAAGGATTTGAGTAGAAGACACCTTAAAGAAAGTGTCCTAAGAGTTTTACGGTGAGTCTCTTGAGTATAATGAAATTCTACGGATTATCGGCAAAAACTGCATTTTTTTCTGTCTGAAATTTAAATTCTGATGGGCATAAAATGAATTAAAGCTTGTATTGGCTATTTCTTTATTTATTGTTAATATCATTCGATTCTCCTGCTCTAATACGACATTTAAATACCAAGTATTCTAGCTTTCTTTGGTATGTTTAATTTATTTCAGTTTTATTTAGATTTCATATTAACCGAATGAATCTTGATTTCATTTGAAATTTGATTTTTTTTTTCTAGAATAACACAATCTTATAAGAAATAGCGACTTTCAGCATAATAAAAAGCAGTACACGTTTCTTCCCTGTGTTTTCCATCTAGAAATACATGTTTGGAATTTTATTTATGCTACTTACAATGAATTTAATCCACACACATATTCCATTACCTATTTCGGTCAGGAATGTTAAAATCCGAATCCGATTCTCTGTTTTCCTTTTCTATAATTACAAACTGCCTTGCATCTCTCGCTCATGTTTCTCACATGCTCTTAAATAATTTATCGCCATTCATTTCAAACATAAAACAACTCAAATCGGATATTTTTCAAACATCTCTTTAATACATGTATAATGCACATATGATGCAGGTACACATGGGACATTTCACAACGTTTTCACTTACGCTTCTGTCTTGATGCGCAGATCAAATGCATGTTATTCATATTAATAGGTATATCATAATTTTAATCAGACCCTACCCCTTACATCTTAACTTGAAAACAATCTAATTCAAGCTCATATGTACACATAGGAGCGTGTTACAATATTTTTAACGTGCTCTCTTTGCGTGATCAATGAAATCGTGGTTATCCCCGAGTCGACTACAAACAATCCAGGAAGTCTGTTTAGGGTAAAATTATACCAACTGCGAGCCCGATCTAAAATCCTAGTAGAGAAATGAGAATTTTGCTGTTTTTTTTTTTATTTTCTTGCTTTTTTCCTACTTTTTTCAGCCCAAATGATATTGAAATGTTTAAAATTGTGGAAAGGCCGATAATTGTTCATTGAACAATTAGTTTACTAGTTTTTTTTTATTTTTTGCATTTTTTCTATTATTTCTTTATTATATATCTGTCTTTTTTAAAATAGAAAAAAACATCCTGCATACAGATTAATAGAGGAGAACGGAAGACCTTCTTTGTTGCTGTAGCAACAAGAGTTTCTAGTTATTATTATTTTTCTTCTTCTTCTTCTTCCTGGGTACTTTTTTGTCCCGGAGTGATCTTGTAAACTATACATCCGACTTAGGTAAAACCTTTTTAGGGTTAGCAGGCATGTTATGTAGATTTGCGGAACGAAGGTCATTTTGCGCGCACGTGCTTGCACGAGCGTGCACGTGCAACACGTGAAATGACCGATTTAATTGATATAGTCGTAACTTTTGAAATTTTTTATGAAATGCTTTGAAACTCATAACATAAGGATATAATAGTAGCAAAGACAATATGACATGGTCAAAATAGCAAGATCTCACGCGCATGCACGTGCGCTTTGCTCTGATTGGCTGAAACGAAAGTCTTAATATCTTTCTTGTTTTTTGATGAAATCCTTTGAAATTTTGAACATAGCCATGCCTTAGAATATCCTACAACATGGTGTATAGCAATTATCATGAAAACACGTGCATGCACGTGCGCTGAAATCTGATTGGCTGAAACTTTAAATAGCTATAACTCCCTTGCTTTTCAACCAAAGAGGATGGGATTTGGAACATACATAGATATAAGGGACTTCTACAAGAAGGTATGGTCACCATGCACATGCATACACGTGCATGTACGTGCGCTGCAATCTGATTGGCTGAGACTTTAAATAGCTATAACTCCCTTGGTTTTCAACCAAACAGGGTGGGATTTAGAACATAGATAGATGTAATGGACTTCTACAAGAAGGTATGATCACCATGCTCATGTATGCACGTGCGTGCACGTGAAATGAGTAAAATCAAAAATACACTTGAATGAGCGTATTTTTTAATACTTTTAAATTAAATACTTTAATTCTTAGCATATTAAAGTATATAGATTGTGTAGACAAGATGATATAGTTAATACGCACATGCATTCACATGCACACGCGTGCAATGCTAAAATTTTAATGAACTTTGTACAATTCTAGTTATTCGTTGTTAAAGTCTCAAATGCATAGAGTTTGTCTTATTTAATGAAGCTTACAGGGATTATGGCACCAAAAGGGAGTTGGGGAGCGTTTGGGGAACATCTGTAACGGTACCCGTTACAATTAGCACTAGTTATTATTATTATTATTATTATTTTTCTTCTCGGGAAAATTTTGTCCTCGAATGATCTTGTAAAGTACACATCCGATTAAGGGGAAACCTTTTTGGGGTAAGTGGGCATGTTATGTAGATTTGCGGAACGAAGGTCATTTTGCGCGCACGTGCTTGCAAGAGCGCGCACGTGCAACACGTGAAATGACCAATATACTTGAAATTGCCGTAACTTTTACATTTTTCGATGTAATGCTTTGATATTTAGAATATATAGACATATTATCAATGTAGATGAGATGACATTGTCAACATGCCATTTTGTGTGCACGTGCTTGCAAGAGCGCGCACGAGCAACACGTGAAATGAACGATTTAATTGATATAGGCGTAAATTTTTACCTTTTTGATGAAATGCTTTGAAACTCATAATATAAGGATATAGTAGTAGCATAGACAATATTACATGGTCAAAATAGCAAGATCTCACGCGCATGCACGTGCGCTTCGCTCTGATTGGCTGAAACTAAAATCTCGATATCTTTCTTGTTTTTTGATGAAATCATTTGAAATTTTGAACATAGCCATGCATTAGGATATCCTACATGATATACAACAATTTTCATGAAAACACGTGCATGTACGTGTGCTGCAATCTGATTGGCTTAAACTTTAAATAGCTGTAACTCCCTTGGTTTTCAACCAAACAGGATGGGATTTGGAACATAGATAGATATTATAGACTTCTACAAGAAGGTTTGATCACAATGCACATCCATACACGTGCGTGAACGTACGCTGCGATCTGATTGGCTGAGACTTTAAACAGCTATAACTCCCTTGGTTTTCAACCAAACGGAGTGGTATTTAGAACATAGATAGATGTAATGGACTTCTACGAGAAGGTATGGTCACCATGCTCATGTATGCACGTGCGTGCACGTGAAATGAGTAAAATCAAAAATACAATTGAATGAGCGTATTTTTTAATACTTTTGGATTAAATACTTTTATATTTAGTACATTAAAGTATATAGATTGTGTAGACAAGATGATATGGTCATTACGCACATGCATTCACATGCGCACGCGTACAATGCTAAAATTTGAATGAACTTGGTACCCTTCTCGGTAAACGTTGTTAAAGTCTCAAATGCATAAAGTTTGTCTTATTTAATGAAGCTTACAGGGAATATGGCACCAAAAGGGAAATGGGGAGCGTTTGGGGAACATCTGTAACGGTCCCCGTTACAATTAGCACTAGTTTTTACTTTTTCTGAATTTTTCTTTGTTCTCCGGTACTTTTTTGTCCGCGAGTGTTCTCGTAAACTACTCATCCGATCTAGGTGAAACCTTTTTAGGGTCACTAGGTATGTTATGTAGATGTGCGGAACGAAGGTCATTTTGCGCGCACGTGCGTGCGTGTGCGCACACGTGTAACACGTGAAATGACCAATATAATAGATATAGCCGTAACTTTTTAAATTTTGGATGAAATGCTTTGAAACTCATAATATAAGGATATATTAGTAGTATAGACATGATGACATGGTCAAAATAGCAAGATCTCACGCGCATGCACGTGCGCTACGCTCCGATTGGCTGAAACTAAAAGTCTAAATATCTTTTTTGTTTTCCGACAAAATCCTTTGAAATTTTTAACATAGCCATACATTATGAAGATCTACAGCATGATATATAAGAATAATCATGAACACACGCACATGCACGTGTGCTGCAATCTGATTGGCTAAAACTTTAAATGCCTACAACTTTCTTGGTTCTCAATAATACAGGGTGAAATTTCGAATACGAATAGATATAATGAATGCCTACATTATTCTACTATCAAAAGTAAATGCAAGGACGTGCATGCACATGCATCCGCACACAATGCATTAAACGACAGTATACTTGAGTTTGTGATGTTCATGCAGAATTAAGAACTTCTAGACATGTAACATACTGAAGCATGCAGATCTTTTGACCCTTGACCTTGAAACTTAGGTCAAGGTCACTGGTAACCTGAATAAAATGTTGATATTAGCTACATGTATATACCAAAATCACCTTGACCTATGAACTTGAAATCGACCTTAACCTTTGTCCTTGACCCAAGGCTAAAAAGAAACATGAAGTACATGTACATGTATCTAGAAACACCTTTCAGAGTTTATTTCGGTTGGCAGGATAGAAGTTAAAGAGGTGGTGGTTTTTAATGACCTTGACCTTTCATCCAAATGTCACAATCAATCTTAAGTTCTTGGAGTAAGAAACAAGATTCAACTCCAACGTTAAATAGGTTAACAATAAAAATACCCCCCCCCCTCCCCCCGCAATAACCAAACAAATCAAATTAATGGCAACGTAGAGAATCGCTGTTAAACTCAAATAACACCTCGGACCCACATAAAATTTCAGGAAAACTGCAGAAAAGAGCTCGAGGAAAGTGTATTAAATTATTTGATTTGAGTTTCCAAAGTATATAGAAATTATTAATTTATACGGAAAAAATTACAAACCCTGTCGTGTTTAAAATTAAAGTGCAGATGAACAAAGTTGGTATATAAGCCTTTTATAGCCTATTTATTCAGATGTCGTTAATAGCATTCAGTTCTACTGATTTGAAATAATATTTTAATACCAAGCATCCTTTGTTTATTTTACCTTTGAAATTTATTTGAATTTTTTTTAGAATTACGCAATCCCCAGAAATAGCGATTTTCGGTATATTAAAAATCAATATACAGGTACGCTCCTTCGTAAAATAATCAGATATTTGCATTCATGAAAAAAATATTAATAAGAAGGTGTTAAACATTAGCTGACACGAATGTCTTTTTAAACATCTCTTGTAAACCCCAGAAAGTAGCCCCCTATGCATTGGAAAAAATGAATAGTTCCGGTCAAAAACCTTTATATATTTATTTACAGAGTATATAAAATTTACTAGGCACAGGTACCAGCGTTGTCAAAATGGCCTGAGAGGAAATATTAAAAAAAATTCCGAACAGAAAGGAAAATCCCTTTTCCATGTATGGAACTACTATTGAATAAGTTCATTTTGATTGGTTAGCTATCGGCGTGATACCCTTAGTCGACTTTAACCCTGCCTTGTCGTCGGAATAAAACCAACTTTGAGCCCGAGGTTAAAATAAGTAGAGAAATAAAATGTGAATCGATATATTAAAAAATGACATATGCTTGAAAAATGGTAACTTAATATATGTATTTTTTTCTTTGATTCGCGGGATAGAAATATATGTTAATCATTTAACCAACATGCCATAATCATCTTGCATATGTATGTAGATGTACGTGTGCGCGAATGCAAAACGTTAAGGTCAAGATCTAGTAAATGAAAGGTGCCTACAGATTTATCAAACTTGAGAAATAATTTCCTTAATTGATGCTTTACAACTTTAGCTTGGTCAAATAAGGTGTTTCCGGGCATAATTTGTAGGAAAACAAAATGAAAAACTGTATTTTAAACTGTCATTTTCAATGAAAAATTAAGAAAACCAGTCATGAATATGGGAGTTCTTTTCGTATTCGGCAAAGAAAATGTATCCAGATTGCCTACAGTTTCTCAGAAAACGGTAATTAGTATGTTTATGGCCTCTTCTTTAAATCAATATCAAATTTAATATAGGTATCCGGTTTTACTTTTCATATGATTTCAAATTGAATAACATGAAAATACCCTATTTTGTACATAATTCTGCTACTGCCGTAAAGTACGGGAAAAAGAAAGTTGAAATTGATTATGACGTCATAATGGATCTAGCACCAAGAAATTAGTGTCAAGTTATTTACTAGATCTTGACCTTAAGGTAAGGTTTGCGTTTACAGGGAGATAACTCTTGCGAATCACCAAAGCGTTTGAAACAGGCGAATTTAGACCAGCGATGCTAAGCATCTCGGTAACGAATTTCCTCTGTCATACTTGATGTTTGTTGGTTACAGACTACTAATTTTACCCCTATCTCATTGACCACTCAAGTAGTTCCAGTTTAAAAATAGAGGTTTTTTCTTAAAAATTCTTTGGGGTGTTTATGGAGTAGAAAGCGGTTATTTTTGGGCATAAATGGAAAGGAGAGGGTCTGAAAAAAATTATAAAAATGATAATAATGGGAAATTTTGCTTTTAAGTGCGTAGTAGGAAGGGTGTAAAGAGGCCCATATTTACCCTTTCCTCGAAGAGAAAGTGAAAAAAGCAGGGTAGGGGTTATTTGCGGTGCCATAAAAGGACTTGCAGACTATGAATGTTCCTGAGAACTTGGTAAATTTTTGGACTTGAAATGGTCTTACTCTGTGCCAAGTTTCAGGTAAGTTGAGCCGGTGTAATTTTTTAAAATATTTTTTATGTTATAAAGGAATGTACAGCAAAATAATTGGTAGTCTGTGTCCTATCAGGTCAAAGGTCAAAACTCGTGTTAATCAGTTTATTGGCACTTTTCGGATAATTTGGAACTAATTATGCTAATTGTTGAAAAAATTAATGGATAAAATTATATTTTAGAGAAGTTAAATGGATTTAAATAATTAAAAAGGGGGAGGGGGTACCTGCTCAGGTTGTCAAAGGGTATGACATAATGTGTGCAAT
The DNA here is from genome assembly GCF_032062105.1 of Saccostrea cuccullata. NCBI lineage: Eukaryota > Metazoa > Mollusca > Bivalvia > Ostreida > Ostreidae > Saccostrea > Saccostrea cuccullata. The sequence goes on along the minus strand of NW_026923692.1, from coordinate 1,561 downwards.
TGATGTGTGTCAAGGATTTATGCAATATGAATTTTGATTCTTTATATAATGTTGTAGGTAACATAGAACCCATTCCCCGCCTATCCTGTTATCTTAAATGTCAAATGGAGTTCAAAAACCAAGGTATGTTTTTAACATTTGATTGTTCAGATTACACTATTGTTAGTAGGAAAGAAATGCCTAATTTCTCAAAACTTAAGCTACTTGGTGTTTGTAATTATAGTTGTCCAAATTACTTATTAATTTGACACAATATTTTATTAATTATGAATGTGAAGTGAAGTTAAAATGCTTTTAAATTCATCTTTTAGTGGCTCATATTAAGCGGATTGTGGGGATGCATGCAGTTGTAGCCTGGATGGGTGACTTAAAAAATTCAGGCCAGTTGCCAGTCAGAAGTGAACAAGTTTTGTACCAGAAGCAGAGAAAGTGAGCATTCAGAAAACAAGATACAGCTGTCATCAATATTGCAGTCAAAAGCAGCCAAGTTAAAGGTATACAATCAACTGATTCATAGTTTGTATTATTTTTTGTTTGTTTAATTCTTTTTTATATACTGTTTTCATCTGTTCATTATCATCTGTTGCTTGTAAATGTATACTCTCTAAAACTTTCTTTTTTTCCTTCAGCTTTTGGAAATGAACATCTGCTGTCTGGTTGCTGGCACTGATCTGTGATTGTCCAAGACAGGGGAGGTCAGTAAGGTGCTCAACATTTCATATGGGATGTTTGGTCCTACTGCCTTTTTCTACTCTTGTGGAATCTTGGACATCATTGTCGGTGGTCGCATATCAGACAAAATCATCATTTTTTGACAAAGACAGGTGTTTTAGAGAATTTGGATAAACTTTGTGCAGAAATAGTGCTCCACAAGACAGACAGGACTTATGTACTCCAGTTTAATAGAACCTTCTCTACCCCCCCCCCCTTCCTGTTCTTAATAGTGAACTTCCAAGCAACTCCAGGACTAATTATATGTGACACAGGCATGGTATGTATTTTCTGTGTTAAACAATTGAATGTATGTATAAATGCGTTTTAATTGTTTTGTTCTTTGGTACCTTTACAGTGCAGAGTTACCTCCCCTTTTTTACAGCAGCCTGAAGAATGTATGTAGGTAAAATGTATATTTAAATTCCTTTTTTCGTAAATTCAGAATTATAAAATCCAAATTTTCATAGAATTTATGGTATTTTTTGTCTAATCATGCATATTGTTACAAGAAATATCCATCAAAGAAGTCTAAATATGACCAGGGATAATCCAATTAGAGTTGTAAGTACCACTTCCTGACAGAGGCTGAATTGACCAGGTTGGATAATCTGCTTATAACAAAGGTATTAATCTCTTTTCCTTAGCTTTTATACTGATTTTTCATAGCCTAAACATTGTAGAATTTTTTAATATTAGTTTTACCAAAATTTAAATGTGCTAAATATTTTTATTTTTAATATTTTAAAGAATTTTATGCTTTTTGAAGGTATTTTTTGAAATTTTTAAAAAAAATATTTACTAAAGTAATAGGTTAAGTTTTTTCCTTGAAATTTGTGTAGGACATATT
>NW_026923691.1:0-22318 GCF_032062105.1 Saccostrea cuccullata | reverse complement strand
GCTCAAAGGCCATAAGTGCCGAGCATAGGCCCAAATTTGCAGCCCTTCACCGGCAATGACGTCTCCATATTAGTGAAATATTCTGGAGAGGGACGTTAAACAGTATACAATCAATCAAACATAAATGCTTTGAAAATATTTTCCTTTGCTCTTGGGTATTATGCCAATGATCTTAGTAAATATTTATGACGAAGAAAGCTGCCTCTTCCAAAATGGTTAATTTCCAGGCCCTTGGGACAGAGGTAATTGGGGGGGGTGGGGGTTGGGAGTACATAGTCTGAAAAAAATATTGCTTTGAAATCTGCACTTTGGTATTAATCAAGAACATGATGAAATAAAATTTCCAAAAATTTTGAAAGATGTGGTCCCAGGGTCAGCGGTTCCTGTGGGGTAGGGTGGACAACTGATAAAGAGGAAGTGCATTTTCTCTTTGTTACTCTGACCACCTATGAGTATTAAGTAACCAAAGTAAGCATATTAAGTGTACAGTTATGATAAGCAATGGTGACTCTTTCAAAACTGTGAATTTCATGGCCTCTGGTTTAAAACAAAAAATCAAATTCAGTTGTTGGAAAGTTGTTGCAAGATACTCAGGTGACCTATAAGGCCTCTTGTTATTATTATGTAATTTTATTTCAACATGTATATGTAACATCAATCTAATTAAAATTAGATGTTAGATCCGCTCGCATACTCGCTACACTAACGAGTATGCGAGCGGATCTAACATCTAATTTTAATTAGATTGATGTAACATCGGAATATTGTTCCAAGAAAAAGTGGATTACATATGTAACTGATGTTTAGCATTGTATTTTGTTACTTCCTGTTGTTTTTCTTTGTGCATATATGTATAATTATTTATTTAATGGTTTTTAACTTTTTTTTCTATTATCCGTATATTATTCTTATAAATTTTTAAATGTGCCTATACAGGTGTCTTTAAGCAAAATTGAACATTATTAATATGATTTTGTCTCTTTTGCATCTTATATTATAAAAGCTGAACAATGAGTTGTTTTAATAAGTCACATAACATGTATAGCTAGTCATCATAACATTATATTACTTTACGAACTGAACAATGAGCTAACTAGTTATATGTAAATTGTATTAATGTGATTTATGTGTATTTATATGTAATCATAATTGTTGTACTAGTATGTCATGCCCCACGAGGCCCTAATTTGGAAATAAATTCTGCTCTATTCTATTATCATTAGTCTTGGTCAAAGAAAAATGGTAAAATGATCTTTAGAAAAGTGAATTAAAAATTTAAATTGAAATCTTTCTTAGACTAAAGGGAGGTAGTGTAGCGAATAACAAACTATTTTTATTCCACTTTATAATTTTGGAGAGGTGAGTTTAAAATTTGCATTTTGATGGTGCTAAATCATTGCATGGACCTAAAATAACATCAGTAATTGTATATTGTAGTTCCACATACTATTCAATAACTATATGCAGATTTTCTCCTACGAGGATTTATAAAGAAAAAAATATCCAAAAAAAATAATAATAAAGATTTCTACATTGTGTATTTTTTGCACCGATTCCTGTTGTACCACTGCAGTTTGAGTAAATGATATAAATTATAATTTGTTTGACTTACATCCAAATTGACTGGTGGCCGTGAAGGCCCAGGTATGTCCTAGGATTACCCAGCTCATACTAAGGAAACGAATACCATTCACTGCTGTCAAACTTCCCTTTGGTTGTGATGTGTTCAAGATCTTCTTGGCGTTTGTGTAGATGGAGAAGGATAATAGAATCTTTCCAAAAACGCCTGTTCAAGAGATAAGTAACCTTTGAAAAAATTGTGAAAATTTAGGCAGGATTCTTCGTAAGTAATTATTTTTCTATAAATTGATACCGTCTTTATTTTTGTCATCCTTCTTGTCCGTATCTACATTCGTCGGATTTTCATCGAATGATTTCAATTTATAAATGCCATCGGAATCCATCGACTTGTTAACAGATTTTTCATCCATTTTTCCTGATTTGTATATTGGATACTGAATGTTGACAAAGTCGTATAGGGTTCCAAGAATCATAAGAACAAGAAAAACACCTAGGAGTGTTCTACAAAAAAGTTAAATAAGGATTAAACTAGGTAAATTATGTCTAATGGAAAATATTTTTGAATATATGTTTTTAAATGTTTTTAAATATTTTTTTACACTCACTGTTAGAGTTCCAATGATCATTTAAACTTTTACAGAACCAAAAAATTATTTTTTTTGGATTTTGTTAAACACTTGATTAATTTGTTACTTCCTTCGACAGAAAGGAATACATTGTATGTTTCAAGTTCCACATCTTAAACGAACGAGCATGTTATTTTTAACAGTGTATCGTGATACAAGCATTAAGGCTGACTTACATGACAGCGATGTCCCTCGTTTTATACGGCCTTTCCTTCACACAGTCCACATTTGTTGCATAGAATTTTTGATTTCTGATCGGAACAGAGTCAAGAACTTAAGAATAATATTAAAATAAATTATCAAGCATTTAGTAATGTTATATATAATTTCATTTAACTTTATTATATTAGTTTTATTATTATTTATGATTATCTCTTGAAATAGATATGGTTAAGGGGAAAAAAAGAAAATTAAGTTGAATATTTCGCGTACATTGACTAGACAAAAGAAGAATATCGTTGTTGCTGCACGATCTCGGAACACAAACTCCAGCCTTGATAAGTCCTCCACCGAAAATTCCGAGTAACTATTCGAAAACAAAATTAGGTTAGATATTAAAATAACTATTTCTGTTACTGCTATTCTCGTTGCGTTTTTAGAGAAATAGGAAGAATTTTAGGAACTTTTACATTCAATTTGGTTCTTACCCCTCTCGCTGCTGGGGGCACCGGTGGATATATACTAACGGTACAATACTGTGGCTTAACCACAGGGATAGAGGTGTTTCTTGGTAGAATATTGGCCTGGTCAAGAACAGAGGAATCTGCAATGCACTCATCATAGGACCCATACCAGTTGATATTGACATCAAGTATATCGGGTGGAAGTTTAGCAGAAGCATCCAACACTATAAACGAAATTGTTTCAAATAAATTTTATTATATTATTAAAAGTAGTCAAATAAATTTAATGGTATTTGTATTTCGCTATAATAATGTGATTTACATGTGTATTCTGCATGTATGTTATTTTTATCATTGTTTTATTTTTTTAATAATATTAAGACATCTTTATGTTATAAAGCGAATGTCTGATGAAAATGTTAGGTATATCAAAGGAAGTCGTACAGTACAGTTAAAACCAAAATAGACTGCCCTTCCTTTAAGGACCATTTTCTGAAACTTGAAAATTTGATGTTATAAATACTTACTTTTTAAGGCCCATGACTGGCGTTTTGAAAGCCCTGATATTGTATTGATAATTTCTTCTTTACATTGATTGGAAGATTTTATAGACATAATTTTCGAGCGCAAGATACTAAGAACGTACGGAGCAATCGTTTCGGCATTTAGTCCTTTGCTTATAATTCCTGGAAGTGTGTTTGGACTTGGATTAAGATTGCCTTTCGTTAAATTTGCAGCTATTGACTTGATCACACCTTGAAGAACCTTTGGATCTATGTCCTTCATAAGTCCCATAATGTTCCCTTTCATCAAGTCCGAATACAGCTGAATTTGTTGTCCTATTGTGTCATTTTTTATTATTTTGCTCAATACACCCTGCAACAGTTTAGAAATTTCTTGAGAATGAGAAACAGAAGCCAGTTGTGGAAATATTTCCTTCAAAATTGTCTGAACTTTGTTGTTACCGAGTACTGTTTGGAGCATATTGTTAAGCGAAGTAATGTTACCAGCTGCTGTACTTGCTCTTCGAAGTAGTTTTTCCCTGGAAAAACTGCTTTTCCAGGAATTCATATCTTCAGATTGTAGAAATTGATTCAGTTTCTGCAAAGCCTGGTGCTTGGTATGGGCATCAGAAACATGATTCGCGTAACTTTCTACATCCTGTGCAAGTGAGTGGGAATTCGATAACAAGACAAAAAGTATAACACAGCATTGTGTGAATATATTCCTCATTTTTGATTGTTACCTGTTGCTCAAGTATTTCGACTTGTTACGTTTCTCAGTTATAGTAGATTTAGTTACATATTCACAAATATACTCGGACACTTTATGCATTTAATCAAATCACGTGTAATAGCCATGAATAATGCTATTGATAAGAGGGTGTGCGAGGTAAAATGGAGTACATTTATGGCTATAAATATATATGATATGAGGTGTTAATGGATAATACTACTGATAGTGAATATGCGAGGTAAAATGTAGTACATACGTTATGTATGAAGTAAGGGTATCTACATGTATATCTAAAATTCAGGTTAAAATTAGGAGCATTTTTACCGGTACAGAGAAAAAAACAACAGCTACTTAACAATAACATTACCTTTTATCAGATTTATTCGTAACCAATCCGATATAGATATTTTCGAAATGTTAACATTAGTCAATTTTATAAATTAACATGACTGTTTTGAGATTTCACTACAATTTCACTGCATTTGCAATATTCTTTTTCACATGTTTGACACAATGGATTTTAAAACGATTAAATCCAAGAACCAATGGCCCACACCGCACACTGCATTACTTAAAAGAACCAATGGCCATGTACAACGATCACCTGAGTAACTGCACCAGCATATTCTTCATCCTATTTACTGTAATGTAAAAATTTGATCACCCGTTTTAGCCCCTCCCTACCCAAAAGGAATTATGATTAAAATCTAAATCTACACTGCCAGAGGAGCTTCCATGTCACTATGGCAAATATAGGCTTTCCTATTCTGAAAAATATTTTTCGTCAGTATTTCTATTACGGATTCATAATTTGAACTAATTTGAATCTACACTAAATGGGGAGCCTTCTTTATAAATATGAGAGATAACGGATTTGTTGTTCTTGAACTTTTCCTTTTGAAGACGTTTGCTATATAAAGTATAGCCAAGTAAAATCAAAATCCATCCCCTATCCAAGTGGGGTGTTGATTTGAACAAACTTTCATCTACACTACCCAAGGTAGCTGCAGAACTGTAGCTCTCCGAAAATATACATTGACAGACCGGAGCTCTACAGTGTCGTCCATTGTAAAAACTGTCTATTTATTGCGCACAAAACTTGCGCTTAGTTCACGAAGTGCATTAGACCGAATTATCTTACAAATCAAAATGGCAGTAAAAATGGATAAATTTTTCGATGATATCAATTTCAGGGACAGGAGGGATATTAACAACAGTTATGAGGAATGTGTTGTTGTGGAAACAGTGAGAGAATATGTTAGAAACACACGGTTCATAATATTTTGAGATGACTGTTTAAATACATTGAGAAATAAATCGAGAAACAGCGAACTTTTTTGTGCGCAATAAATAAAGTTTTTTTTCAGTGGCACTGTAGCTCTCCGGTCTGTCAAAATATTTTTTTCAGAGAGCAGTTCCGCAGCTATAACCAAGGAGGCTTCCACATAAATATAACCAATCGTGATTCGCTGATCTGATGAAAAATTCTTATTAAAAATGCGTTTTAAGTTAATATAGTCAAAATTCGTTTAGTACGAACACGGAGATTGCAAATTTACGGATATATCGAAGTTATCTTGGATCCCCACCTATACAAATATAAGAATTCCTAAACGGTTATAACGAAGTAATTTCATATGTCCGAGTGACTTTGCTATAACCGAGTTTTACTGTATTTTGATGTCCAATTCTTGGCGCTACTCTGTCGTTGGACCCAGGGGTCATGCTTTGAAGAAACCTAAAGTTACACAATCTGGGGATATTTCCATATAATTATAATAAAATTAAGATTTTCTCTCATGTTTTTGTTCCTACGTCAAGCTTAAATTGCCCATTTGGGACCCCACCTTACATGTACCACGAGAGTTACAACTTGAACATACAGGAATCTATCCTCCCTAAGGATGCTTCATATTAAAAATAACACATTGCACTCTTGTTCTTGAGAAGATTTTTCCTACTTAAATAGACCCATGTAAACATTACTTTTTCCATAATAAATGGTCCCATCCTAAAACCAGGAGTCACGTTTTCAACAAACTGGAATCTAAACCTGTACGTAAGCCTTAAAAATCTATTTTTAAAAATTACAAATAAGATTTGTATTCCGACTCATTGCAGTAGAAGGTTAATATTCGTGACTATTTACACACTTATATACACGCTATTTTTTTTTATATCCGTCTCATTGCTTCAGAAGGTAAATAATCGGGACCATAATTTCCGATTAAACTGATTAATTGTGTTTGTAATATTCCAACTGTTTCTGATAACAAATTAGATCACTTGGAACATTTGAATATTTAAGATACAATTTAGGTTGATGCAAATACTTGTTAATGGTAATAGTTTCCAAAGATTTTTGTATTCTTTCAAAGTTTTCTAGTCTTGTCTGACCCCCTTATAATATGTTTATATTTTGTTTTGCGTCATTTACTTCAATAAATGACATTTTTTCACTTTCACTACTGTTGTTATTTTAATTTTAATCCATCAAAAAACTAGCTCAGTTGACTTGGCTTCGGTCTTGCATAATAACAGAGGAACATAAATAAGTTATTATTATTACAATAATAATATCCTTTATGTGACAGAGTTATATTAACTATAATTGTTTTATTTGTTATAATTTATTTCTGAGGTAACATGTTTTATTTGGTAATTGTAGAGTTGTTTCATGTTTAAAACTATTTAGATCGGGATCAGTTACCTAATTTTAATCTATGACACCATTGTCTTAATTTACAGCCAATCAGCGTGGCTTCTCCTAATCACGTGACCATTGTTTTATTTTTTTAGCAAAGGAGAAAGCCACACAAATTTACAAGGAAATTTTTTATCGAAAAACCCTCCATCCACCCCCCTTTCTTCCATCGTCTTATATTATATTTGTTATATATGTACTTATATTAGTGTTCATATTTATTTGTTTGGCGTTTATTTTCTTTTAACCCACCTTTTTTGATGACAGGCATATCAGTGCCTGCTTTATGACATATGTAATTTTAGGGGGTCAGATTGCATAATATGTTACCAAAGATTTTTGTATTCTTTCAAAGTTTTTTCTAGTCTTGTCTGACCCCCTTATAATATGTTTATATTTTGTTTTGCGTCATTTACTTCAATAAATGACATTTTTTCACTTTCACTACTGTTGTTATTTTAATTTTAATCCATCAAAAAACTAGCTCAGTTGACTTGGCTTCGGTCTTGCATAATAACAGAGGAACATAAAATAGTTTTTTTTAATTGTGTACAAAATAAAAGTTCTGATAAATAGATAAATATTTAAAAAAAACATTTAACTAGTGATAAAGATTGATGTATTTTTAATCAATTTTTAAAGAGTTGTTTGATTGTAAAGGATCACTTCATTATAAATAGGGATCTGACCTATAGGAGCGGGCTTGGGTTTTTTTTTCTATACAAAAAGCTTTTTGATTTCCATCCTCATTAATGATATTAGGCTGAGGACATATAACAATTTGTTTATCCTAAATCTTTATTTCAGTGAGTAGAGGTAGGAGGAACCCTTTCATTGATTTTTTTGAGTTTGTTATCTCCAAATGTAATAATTGATATTTGTCTTTACTTCTTATTGTGCATAATGGTAATGTCTACTGTCTCTGAAATTCTATTCTTTATGTCTACGCTATATATCCGTCGATATTAAAAAATGTCATGGATGTTTACAAATTATATAGGCCTATATGAAATCCAAGGGGGTACAGTTACTGCTATATGTAGTCAAAATCAATCTGATTAAATTCCAAGGAATATATACAATTGAAATTCATCGCAGTTCAATGCTGCCAAGAATACCTGTATCGAGTAACACAGAGTGAGTTATTCTTGTTCTCGGAGAAAGTGAGTAGTATAAGGCGCCTAGATAGGGGAGCATTCTGATTGGCTAAGACGCTGGGGGGGGGTTCAAGTAAGTGCACTTTTGACCCCTAAATACCGCTGGATGGGTCAACGGAGTGCACTTTTGACCCCTTAAGACCGCTGGGTGGGTCAACTCAGTACAACCCCTGGGCTGGGTGGGTCAACTCAGTACAACCCTAGGGAGAGGTCCAATAAGACCTGAGACTCTTAAAACCTTAGCCTTTGACACTAGGTAAAATACGCTGCTAGTACGATTTGGCAGCGATTCAAGAATGTGGTTATGACGTCACGTTTTCATTCACAGCCAAGCCTAGAGCTGCATTTTCTGAAAACGGAAAACAATAACAATAACAAAGATACACAATGCAAAACAAGGAATTTTATTCAGTCAAAATGAATACATACAGAGTTTTTTACTTTGTCTTCTTTCTGTGCCTTTTCAGGGATCTGTAATCAATCACTCTGTTACACCCCAAATTTGACAATAAATATTGAAGACAGTCTTAAAGGGCATACGACCATTCAGGGTAGTAGGCGAAAGTGGCTGGAAGCCTTCTCTTTTCCAGGTCCAGGAACAAATCTTGAAGACAATCTTCTGAATTTCTGTACCAGATACTTGCATCCAGAATACCAAGATCACCCGTGATTGACCACTTGTATTGAGGATGACCATTCATCCCCGCAAGACAGCTGCAGACTAAGTTTCTTCTCTTAGGACAATATGCAGCATGATTTTTTTTTCTTGTTTCAAACTACACTCTTTGGCTAAATTCTGTTTGAATAGATTCTGTGGAATGGATTTTAAAATTCATGAAATGCTGTATGACTTCTTCTGTGGTTTTCATCCAATGTCCCTTCTTGTCAATACCTTGTAAACTCTCAATAAACCAACGATGCTTCTTTTTCTCTGCCATATTTTTTACGTGCTCCACTTTACCTGTGTCTAGTTCCAAGTGCTAACGCAGACTGATCGTAGATTTCCAGCCCTTGTTTATATACGGTTTGGTTTGTTTAGGGTCGTGTGCATAAATAAGTTGGACTTACGTTTTGATCGTACTGTGTACGTGTCTGTACACTGTCTAGTCAGCGAGCTACCTATGCATTGTGACGTCTTCCACTGTATAAATACGGCTTTTCTCCGACTTTCAGCTCATTCTACTGTCAGAGCCATCTCCTGTTGGGCATGGATTGTACTAAAGAAAAAAATGTTGCATGCTCAACGACTATTGTAATGGCGAAAACGGGAGTGAGAGTTAGATGAAATTCTTTATGAAAAAAGACATCAAGAATTAGAGCTTCGGAAAAAAATGCCAAAATATTACACAGAAGAGCTCAATTATAACGACAACGACATAATCAACAAAGGACTAGGGCGCATCAGGGACCAAAGTTACCTATCCATCCACCACCCAAACCCAAGGCGATTTCAAAGTATTATCAGGTGAGACCTAATCAAGCTAAACATTCTAGAAAATTTAAAGCGCGGGAAAATGTCTACACAATCAATTTTAAAGAGTTTCCAGAAGAGGAAAACAGAGAATTCGTTCGGCGATTATTTAGAGACATGCTACAAACGGTCAAATCTGAAATGCAGTGTAATCCTAACGATTACCTCCGCCTGAACATACGCCACGATTCGCTGAAATCTGACATTTGGTACGAGTTGACGCAATGTAAACATTTGAACGAGGACCTCATTTTAGACAAAATAGAAGCCGTTCAACAATCCAAGCAAGATTTCAAACTGGGAGACGGCTCCATGGAATTCGACCTGTGTCATGTCAAGTATCCAGAAGACAGTGGTGGAGACAGGACCAAGCACCTGATGCTGAATAAGGAAACTTTCAAGAAGATGAAAAAATCCATCGTTCAGATCCACAATCCCTGGGATAAATTTTGTTTAGCCAGAGCGATCGTCGTCACCCGGTTACACAGTCCAAACCGAAACATCCAGACCCGGAATGGGGAAAAAAATGGCTACGTATGCGGAAAGGAGATAAGGAATCCTTAGATCAGAAGAACCAAGCCTTAGCCCTCATGGAACAAGCCGAGTGTGATATCACCCAACCTTGTGGACCCGAAGAATGGGGGAAATTACAACAGGTGTTAGCCCCTCGGTATCGACTAAAAATATTTCAGTTCAAGGCCACTTCCTCTAAACTCTGGTTAGAGCCCATTTACAAAGGTTGGGGAAACGGAACTTATTTGAACAATTTGTTAGACAATCATCATTGCGATGCCATCATATCGATGCCGGGAGTGACGGGGAACCAATATTACTGTGATCATTGCGACGAGGGCTACAGTCATATAGAACACCATCGGACTCAATGCCCTTATTGCTGTAATTTTTGTTTAGCGGACACACCATGCCCCCAAGACGGGAGCCGCATTCAATGCCAGCAATGCCAAGGATTTTTCAAGAACAGGACCTGCTACGAAAATCATTTAAGACCCCATAGTAAGAAGACGACCACCAGTGTATGCAGTTTAATGGGATGATGCCAGCGGTGTCAGTCCTGGATGCCTAAGAAATTATTTGGTCATCACAAGTGCGGAGGACAGAAACAGTGTAAGATCTGTAAGAAAATCGTCGATCCCGATCATCAGTGCTACGTTCAACAGAAGCCTGAGAAGAAGAACAAGGGGAAAGAGACCTTACAGTTTTACATTTATTTCGATTTCGAATGCACTCAGGAAACCGGCATCCGCGTCCCTAATCTGTGTGTGGCACACAGCGTCTGTCAACATTGCGGTGACTTACCCATAGACCAGCCCTGTCCTCATTGTCAACACATGGGACCCCGTCAGCACGTGTTTAAAGGGCCAGAGACCTTAAAACAGTTCATGGACTGGTTATTACAACCTACTATAGGAACTAAGAATTCCACTTTAGTACACGACGAGGCCATCATCATCGCCCATAACTTCAAAGGATACGACGGACAGTTCATTTTGAATCACCTGGTGGATTCCTCTTGCCTGAAACCTAACGTCATCATGAACGGCAGTAAGATCTTGTGCATGGAAATTTGCGGGCTGAAATTCATCGAGTCGTATAACTTTTTGCCTCTTGCTTTGGCTAAGATGCCCTCGGCTTTCGGATTCACCGAACACAAGAAAGGATATTTCCACCACTTTTTCAATAAGGAACAGAACCAGAATTACGTGGGCCCTTATCCACCTGCAGCTGACTACAATCCGGGCGAAATGTCTATCAGTGGACGACAGGCTTTTTTCGATTGGTACGAACAACAGACCGGAAAAGTGTTTGATTTCCAGAAAGAGTTTTTAGAGTATTGTGTCTCAGACGTCGACATTTTACGACGATGCTGTGCACAGTTTAGAGCCACCCTCAAGAGTTTGGTGCGTGTCGACCCTTTCCAGGAATCCATCACTTTTGCCAGTGCCGCCAATTCAGCGTACCATCGATTATTCATGCCTATAGAGACTATTGCCATCATTCCTAACCTGGGTTATCACCCTGCGCGACAATATTTGGCCAAAGCCTGTCAGTGGCTCACCTGGATGAGTTAACAGAGCGGATGTCACATAAGACATGCAAGAAACGGGGGCGAAGTCAAGATCGGAAGTTATACCGTCGACGGATACCAGGAAGCGACTCACACCGTCTACGAATTTTACGGCTCTATTGGCACGGATGCCCACCTGCTATCCCAATCTACAGACCGAAACTCATCCTCACCGGACCCAATTTACTTACCAGGAATTACACGAAGAAACTCTCAGAAGGACTGCGGTCTTGGAGGACATGGGGTACACAGTCCGTAGCATCTGGGATGCACGATTTCGATCAGCGAGTGCAAAGAGATGTGAGTTTACAGCATTTTATACGAGACCTGGACATTCCGGATCCTTTGAACCCCTGAGAAGCCCTGTACGGGGGCCGGACCAATGCGACGCGATTATATTGTTAGGAAGGGGTCATGAGATATGTGGACGTCTGTTCCTTATACCCGTACGTGTTAAAACACAGACCTTTTCCTCTGGGCCATCCCGAGATCATCACAGACGATTTCCAGGACGTGAGAAGTTATTTCGGCCTCATTCACTGTCGGGTCTTACCACCCCGAGGCCTCTATCACCCCGTTTTACCTTATCGCACGGGAGGCAAGTTATTATTTCCCTTATGTCGAACTTGTGCCGAACGACAGGACTCTACTTCTCAACATCGATGTCAACACACCGACCAGGAACGCAGTCTCACGGGCACCTGGGTGACGACCGAATTACATAAAGCCCTGTACATGGGATATACCTTAGAGCGAATACAAGAAATGTGGCGTTTTCCAGAGAGCAGTCAGGATTTATTCAGACCTTACATCGATACCTTCCTCAAGATCAAACAGGACGCGTCCGGATTTCCCCCCGAGTGTCAGACCTCAGAACAGAAACAAGATTACATTCGACAAGTCTTACACAAAGAAGGAATCATGATGGACCTGCTCAATATCGAGAAGAATCCATTAAGAAGAACGATCTCTAAACTCTTTTTAAATTGTCTGTGGGGAAAACAGTTTAGGAGAATGGACCGACGAATTAGACGGGGATCACATCACCAAATTCATGTCGGGAGGCCCCAAAAATTATGGATACGAGACCGCCAAAGGAAAATCCGACTGTAAAGTCAAAGGACTGACTCTCAACCATCGAGCCTCTAAGATCGTATCCCTAGAGACTTTAGAAAAAATGCTAAAGGGAGAAATAGAGGAAGTCACAGTGACTTATCCCTACAAAATCCAGAGGACCCGTGATCATGAAGTCGTGACCAAGCCTTTAGAGAAACAGTATAGAATTGTGTACGATAAGAGACAATTGTTACCCTCTCATAACACTTTACCTTATGGTTATTGATATGTTCAATGCTGACATTGAATAAAAAATGTATTGGTTATATTGTGTGTTATTTTATTCCTTCTTCATACTCTCTATAAAAGGTATTCTAATTCAAAATCAAAAGTCATTTTAAATAATGGGTAGTCGCGAGCCAGACGAACCCATGCGTCATCCCCAGTATGCCCATCTCTCAAAGAGAGAAGCTACTTTTGAGCAGGGATGGCCAGAGCCTCTGTTAGGAAAAATACCAGACATAGCCCGAGCCGGGTTTTACTACAAGGGAGTGAAAGATAACGCTACCTGTTTTCATTGTGGATTGACTTTAACCAGTTGGGATCTTGAGGACGATCCTTGTGTAGAACATGCTTATTGGAACCCGAATTGACCTTACATCAATCTGTATAAAGGACGATGCTGGATGATGGGTATATTTTTCAGGATCTTAGAGAAGCAGGGGTATAAACCTGTACCTGAGATTAAACCTCTACTGAACCCAGAGCCAGACGTCCAGGCTCGAGGAAAATGTCACATTTGTTTAGACGAGAGATTACAAATCCTTTTCCTACCTTGTGGACACGTGCGTTGCTGTGCATTGTGTGCGCCTTCCTTCCAGTTTTGCCCCATCTGTCGAGCCAAGATTCGACAACCCAAATGCATATTTCTGTGTTAACTATAAATAGGACCCTGAACCCATCTCTTCCTTCATTGATCAACATGTATTCCGAGGAGACACCCCTCCCCTCTTTTCAATTGAAACACGAATTTACCATGGTGGTCGCAGGGCCCTCCAAATCGGGCAAAACAGAATTTGTCAAGAAATTAGTGGACAACTTACACTGGATCACCCTCATGCCTGAAAAAAATCGTCTGGTGTTATCGGGAATGGCAACCCGCTTACACTTCTTTAAAAGATAAAGTATCTTTCATCCGAAATATTCCAGAAGACAAGAAATTAGTAGCCAATTTGAGTCTGCCACACTTACTCATTTTTGACGACATGATGGGAGGAAAAGCCATCGAATCCATTGTGGATTGGTTTACCCGCAAAGCGCATCATCAGAATACCAGTGTGATTTACATCACTCAGAATTTATTAGGGCCCCGCTTGGCGGGCGCCCTATAGTGATCAGTCTGTCAGTCCGTCCGTCCATACTCTCTATAAAAGGTATTCTAATTCAAAATCAAAAGTCATTTTAAATAATGGCTTGACCCAATCTGGCTCATACTTCACTCACAGAGTGCCACTGGTCAATGGATATGCAGTGACTTTTATTGGTCGAAGTTTCTAGGTCATGGTCAGAATTAGCTTGTCTGTTTAAAATCTTTCTTTGGTGCACAGTTTTTTCCCCTTAATTCCAGTAAATTTATATAACTGAAGATACAAGATAAATTTGATATTTATATATCTGTAAATTTGCAATATCCGTGAAGACATACTAAATTACTTTCACTAGTACACAAATGTTCCTCTTCAAAATAAACCCTTTTAAACTACCTTACATTTTCATGTTCATTGTTGAAAGCGGGGCCCTTTGAGATGGCCACCATCTCAATGATATCTAGTTTGATCGAGCAGCCTCTCATCGCACCATTAATTTGAATGCTCATTATTTAGTCTTATTTAAAAATCCCAGAGACAAATCTCAGATCAGTGTGTTGAGTCGACAGTTAGCCTTGCCTCATTTGATGTCTGCCTATCAAGAAGCCACCCAGGTGCCTCACGGATATCTCCTAGTCGACCTGAGTCCCCAGACCCCAGACGAATACAGATTGAGAAGTCGAATGTTTGAAATGTTGACTGTACACAAGCCTCAAGAGTATAAATAAAAGTGTCTCACACTCCTCTGTGTCATTTTTCATTTCCTGCTGATCATGGCTCCATCTGCCAAGAGTAAATTAGTGAGAACCTTACGACGTTTACAGTGGGAACGAGATCCCGCCAAGCGAGTCCATTTAATCGAATTAGGGCGTAAAGCCTTATTGAATTGGTTTGCCATGGGAGCTCGCAATTTAATGAAAGGGGTCTTACCTATCAACATCGTCAAGATTTAAAGATCATTGCCGATAAGTCGGCCAGTGATCAAGACAGAAAAACGGTATTTTAAAACGCGGAGGAGCTGGATTTTTGGGTGGAGTCATCATTCGTCATTTATTTAAATTGAATAGTCCCAAACAACGACGGGTTCGTCGTTTGAAAAGTGAGGTGGTGAGAGTCGATAATAAGAAACAAAGAGTGTTTCCTGATTGGATGGTCCGTGTCGGAGGAGCAGCTCAAAAGAGCAGAAAAAGGAAGAGAAAAGCCCCTCCCAAGAAAAAAGCAGCTCCCAAGAAAACAACGGCGAAAAGGAAATCCACCACTCCTCAAACTCTGGCTCAACGTGAAGCCATGCCCGAAAGTCTGAAAAACGAAATCAATCAGTATTATAAGGAACAAAGACGAAAGACTATAAGAGAGTTGCTCAAGAAACAAGCAGGACTGAGAATGGATCGTGCTATGGGGCCCATAGGCAGTCAAAGAGCCAGCGATTTAGAAGTGTTTCCTCGAGTGAATGTGGGAATTCCCTCTCCTGGAATTAAAGTTCCCGTCCATTCCCCTAAAATAACACGCTTTCAGCCCTTGACGGCCTCGACCCCTAAACTTCCTGAGATATAAATGCCGATATTGCGGAAGAATTTATGTCCTGGAGAAAAATAGAGATAAACACGAGATTGACAAACACGGAGGGTATGCCCCTCCTTAAGACAGAGAGAGAGACACTATAAAAGGGAGTGGCATGGGAGACTTCTCTTCATTGTTTTCAAAGATGGCAAAGAAGAAAAAGGGATGTTCTACGCGATTAAGAGCGCATGCCCCTCTTTTAAGAGTGTTATCGGACCCTCACTATTCCGCTTCCTTAAAAACCGGGATTTTAAAACATTGTTCTGGAGATTGTATTCTGAAAATTTGTGAGATCGTCTACAAACTATTAAAAGGGGTGTTACCTCTCAATTCGGCTCAGAAACGAAAACTAGCTCCTTAGAAACACATCTTAAGGAGACTGGTTCGACCCCAATCTGTCCAGAGACGAAGAGCTTTATTAGTCAAGCAGAAAGGTGGGTTTTTTCCTCTTTTAGTAGCAGCAGCCGCCCCTTTACTTTTGAACCTCCTAAAATGAGTCGTAAAATGGTGTTAGTACCCGAAGTTCTGTTGAATGAACTCAAAGGAAAAATCCCTAAACCTCCGGAATATCAAACCACTCTGAGTATAGGCCAAGAATTGGACCAGATTACAAGACGTAAGATTTAACACAAGAAGAAAAAGTGGCTTTACACGGTCAAGAACTTCATCGGTATAGGAATTATTTACAACAAGCGAGAGAGCCAGCGACTAAAAAAAACCTCAACCCCTGCACCCGTAGCCCCAGCAGTAGCCCCAGCCCCCGCAGCAGCAGCAGCTCCAGAGCCCGATATCGATCAACAAATCATTCAAAGCGTGAATAAACCCATGCAAAGGAAAGCTGAATTATTATTAAATCATTTAAAGAAAACCAAGGTGTTGACTTGGGATAAAGACGGAGAAATCACTTATCGAGGTCAAAAAGTGCCCGATTCTAACATTGTGGATTTAATGGCCGATAGCATGAGATCCAAACCCCTCAAAAGTTAACCGGTTCCTAAAGGATTAGATGAATTTGCTCAAGCTTTAAAAGAGACCCGTACTCCCATGGTCTACTTGCAAAATCAAAACCTTATAAAAGCCATGCAGAAACCGGGAAAAATCAGTACTCCTAAAGGGGCCTTCAGTTATGAGGACGACGACGAAGAGAGATGCTTCTTCTTCCATTTTTACCCCTATTAGTCGACCTATAAAAGAAAGAGGAACCGGCTTCAAAAAAATAAAGCCAGGCCAGATATATTTCAAAAGAGATTACAACAAATCGACAAAGATTGGCTTCCTTTGCTTAAGAAATGAAGAAGAAAGTAGAAGACATTTTAAAAGAGATTTATTACGATCCCAAGAGAGGGTATGGGGGAATACAGACTTTGTATCGTCAGGTCAGAAATCTGGGGCATAAGATTTTCTTGAAAACCATACGAGAATGGTTCAAAGAGCAAGATACCTATACCTTACATAAACCCATTCACAGAAAATTCTGGAGACAACAGACCAGACTGACGGATATAGACGAACAATGGCAATTAGATTTCGCCGATGTGTCCAGTTTAAAGAAACACAATGACGGCTATACTTTTTCATTGTGTGCCATTGATGTCTTATCTAAATATGCTTGGGTGGTGCCTTTAAAACAGAAAACGGGAAAAGAAATGATTTGAGAATTACAAGAGATTTTTCAACAAGACGGTAGACGTCCCGTCCGCATTCAATAGGATCCAGGCAAAGAATTTACCAATCGAGAATTTTTACAGGCTTTTAAATCCATTCATTTCTTTACCACTCGCAATACGGACACCAAAGCCAGTATCATGGAAAGATTTCAGAGAACCCTCAAAGCACGCATGTGGCGCTATTTCACTCGTCATAAAATCAGACGGTATTTAGAGGTCTTACCGGATTTAGTGTATGCTTACAATCATATATATCATTGCAGTATCCAAAGAGCCTCAGCTCAAGTGAAGCCTTCGAATGTGTTAAAAGTCTGGAAAACTTTATATGGGGAATCACAAACATCTCCTAAACAAAACCCAAGTTTAAAACAGGAGATAGGGTCCACATCAGTAAAGCCAAACGCACTCTTAAAAAAGGATATTTACCTAACTGGACCACGGAAATATTCACCATTGCTCAACGAGTCCCCGGTCGGTATCCTTACGGGTATCGAGTACAGGATTACAACAAGGAGGAATTAGAAGGGACTTTTTACGAGAAAGAATTACAACAGATCGTTAAAAAAGACGACGTGTACGAAGTGGAGGAAATCTTGGGGTATAAAAAGCGACGAGTCGGGAAGAAAATCATTCAAGAAGTCAAAGTCCGGTGAAAAGGATATCCCCCTAGTTTCGATTCATGGATTCCTCAAACGGATCTCATCCAGTAACTCCTCATTGGAAATTTTGTGGAGAAAATATTCCTCGAGAAGAAATTGTGTATTTTGCTCAATTATTCATTTGTATTTCCCTCATCATTACCAGTGTGGTCATGTTAGCTTTACACGATCCTAATCGAGAATATTGGATGGTCTGTGTGAGTTCTCCCGGCGGTTAAATCATGCCTAGTCCTACCATGATGCATCAAACCCCTACGGTCAAGAAGACGAATTCACAAAGTTAGTGTCTATATATAAAAAGGAGACACCAAAACCGAAGAGGATCATTTCTGATCTGAGTGAGGGACAGAGCACACCATGGAGTATCGTTGGAAAATTAAGGAACCTAAAGGGACTACTTTAAAGGGAGAATGGATGAGAAACAAAGAGAAATGTATTCAAGATTTCTTTGAAAAGAATCCGGGACAAACAGGAGTCAATGAGATCTACCTGTATAAGAGAATGAAATTACCGGACCGCAAAGGAAGCAAAATCATGGTCTTATGGTCACCTAAACCACCTAAGTATCAAGAATTTAAATGGAAAGTCAAATATGTCTTAGCTCACCAAAGACAGGGACCTGAGAAGACTTGGATTCAAAGGAAATGGATGGAAAAAGCCGTATATTGTATGCACGATTATCTGAAAGAAGTGATCCAAAAAGGATACAATATCATGGACTTGTGAAACAGACTATTTGTACATGAGGAGATCGTTCCCCATACAAAAAGAACTGAACAAAAGTTTTGAATGTTTGTTATTATGATGTTCTTGTTGTTATGAATAAATAAAATAGAGAAACGAAAATTATAGTGTTGTTCGTTTTTTTTCCCCTAAGATACACTGGACTGAGGCGACTTCTATATACCCTATGTTTGTGATGATGACCTCACAATCACATACTTTAATCGCTGCCAAGTACGTATTACCTGTGTATTCAGCATTAAAAAAAACGTCCCGAAGTCGTACATCAGCAAAACGTAGGTCAAAGCTTTTTTTGCACACGACCTTACAAAAACACTAAGGTATATAAAGCTGAGCTTGGAGTACACTGCGCTCATTGTACCAATCATGATTTTTATGTGGAGATTGTACTATTTGAACGAGGTAGAAAAATATATCTTTCATTAATGTGACCGGGAGATGATCCAACCCAGAGAATTCACGGTGTATGACTATCCGGGATGGCATCACAGAACGTATAGGATTTGCGAACATTGTGAAGTGCCAATTTCCACACTGGTTTGTAGATGATGAGCCTTCCATGGAGACTTGTGCCTGTAGCTGGTGCATCAAGTTTTTCATCTGGAAGAAGGGGGTAGAGAACATACCTCCTCCCCGATGGATGAAATTGACCAGGGAGAGACCTTTAAAGGAATGCATGACCTGCTGCCAGGAAAATACGGTAGGGAAATGGAAATGCGGACAATGCAGGCAATATCCGTGCTGTGAAAAGTGTGTGAAGAAGCTCTTTCAGACTTCCTACCTGAAATGCCCCCTATGCGGATACTATGGAAATTAAAATCATTTGACTTTTTTTTTTATCTTTTTTACTTGAATAAAAACTTGTTTTAAAAACTTTTAAAATCTTTGTTTTGTTTTTGTTTTTTAAAAATGATTATAAATAGATGAGGGGTTTTATCAAGAGGTATAGATTTCAAACTCTCTCATTCTGAAAAAGGACAGGGGCCAAGTCATGCAGACGTGTTTTTTCAAAGATGCGGTATCGTTGGTATTGTGAGAGCCCCATCAGTCAGTTTATGTACATGCAAGGAGGCTGGATGAAAACTAAAATAAGAGCGATCATGGATTTCTTTGAAAATCATCCAGGATATTCCCTCAACAATGTGTGGTTGGAAAAAAGAGTTAAAATCCCATGCCCTAAAGGATCTAGAGTGAGGGTGAAAATCAACCAACATTATCAGCAATACAAATGGGTCACCTGTACTCATTTGAATCGTCTGACACCCATCAACACCATTCAGAATGAAAGTCCATGGTACTCGGACATCGGAGATTGTGTGAAACATTTTTTCATGATGAAGAACAAAGGACTGACGTTTCCACCTCATTATTGTTCTACAGAGTACGTGTATTGTCGCATCCCCTTTTCCCAGATTAAAGACACGATGGAAAAGAGAGGACTTGGGGTATTGAACCAAGTGATTGAGGACCGATCAGAAGAAGAAGAAGAAGAAGTGTAAATAAAAAACTGAATAAAAATGTTTGTTTTAAAAAAATAAAAAGTGTTGTTATAAATACAAAGGTCCAAGGGCCTGGGGTCTCAGTCGTAGACTGAACATGGCCGAGAGCAGTGGGTTTTACATGACTTTACCCAGTGATGGGTCCATGTCCTCTTTTAATTTCCTAGCAATACGACCGCTCAATTTAAAACGTTATTACCGCAATCCCTGGATTTAACCGACGGTCAGTGGGAAGTGGGCTTGACGGAAATGATCTATCCTTATAGTATCGAAAATATCAGTGAAGAAGAAGCTTATCTGGAATATGTATGGTGGAAAAAATTCCACCCTTTTTTAAAAACGTTCCGGGGAGGGAGAAACTGGATCTGGACGACCCTGATAAGTATCAATGGGGAAAGTTTCAACTCTTGAAAAGTGCACCCATGACCTTTGCAGATACCCAATTGTTAGTGGGATGAAGTCAAGCGTATTGGTTGAATGGGACTTATGATCCGAGAGAGAAATTAAATTTGTATCGCCTCAAATTTAGACCGGGGCCTTATGCCAACCCTACAGCTCTCCTAGCCGAAATCAATGAAGGCTTAGAGGGTGCATGAAAACCATTTGGAAAAAATATCAAACCTGGACCAAACCGAAGAGCAGGAATAAAGGAGATGGGATTGATGGGACTTTAGAAGCCCCCTTAAGGAAAGTTCTCCTGAAAGCAGAAGAAGAAGAACCCCCTACAACCGAGATGAGATTTACCTATCGGGACAATTTCGATCGAGTGAATTATGTCACTCATTTACGTCAAATTCCCATCTTTATAAGGTTTCCCTTAAGTCTGGCTTATAAATTAGGATACCACTCTCGCAAACTGGTGCCTGAAAATTGGACAGAAAACACCACTAAATGGATCAACATCAGTTACATGGCTCCGGACACTCCCGATTTATACCGGAATTTAAAATCCGTGTATGTGTATTGCGATCTAATTCAACCCCAGACGGTAGGCTCCAATGCCTTGAAATTATTAAGAGTGGTGCCTTGTCATTTTGAGGACAACGGAAAACTATGTAAATGGGAACCCATTCGAGCGGAATATGTACCTTTGAAAAAAAAACATTTCGACGCCATTGATATTCACATCATGACTCCTTTAGGACAGCCCATGCCTTTTTTAAATGGCAAATCCATCGTTAAACTTCATTTCAGAAAAGTATACTGAGATGAGTGTACCGTTGTTTTGTTCCATCTTATTGGGCGTGATGGCTTATCTGGTCTGCTGTCTGTATTGTATTCAGCCTTAAGAAAAAGGGTATAAAAGGAAGTCCCCCGAGGATACGAAGGTTAGTTTCACACGAGTCATGAACCATGCAGTATCATCCCGGATTACTGAGACAGACAGGACACGGTTGGACTTATCATAACGGCTTCTTACGTCAAAAAGGACACGGTTTTTAGGATCCCTATTTAAAGTAGCAGCTCCCTTAGTCAGCAATCTAGTAGGAGGATTATTAGGAGGGGCTCAACAGCAACCCCCACCACCACCAGCCTATCATCCACCCCAAAACTATCAAAGAGGCCTAGGGGGAGGATTTTTTACTGATTTACTGAAAACCGGAGCCTTGACTGCTGCTGCTAGAACGGGGTTAGACGTATTAGAAAATAAGAGGTCTTTAAAAGACGCAGTCAAAACCTCACTGAGTACGAGCCCTCAAAAATACTTCGGGAATGGTGAAACAAAGAATGAATCTAGGAGGTACTACGAAAAGAAGAAAGAGAATGAAAAAACAGAGAAGATCGGGAATGGTGATTAAAATAACAAGGAGAAAAAGAAGGCGACAGAGAGGCCGCGGATTTTTTTACTGATTTACTGAAAACCGGAGCTAAACACGCCTTGACTGCTGCTGCTAGAACGGGGTTAGACGTATTAGAAAATAAGAGATCTTTAAAAGACGCAGTGAAAACTCACGGAGTACGAGCCCTCAAAAATACCTCGGGAATGTGGAAACAAGGAATTAATATATGAGGTACTAAGAAGAGAAGAAAGAGAATGAAAAAACAGAGAAGATCGGGAATGGTGATTAAAATAACAAGGAGAAAAAGAAGGCGACAGGGAGGCCGCGGATTTTTTTTTACTGATTTACTGAAAACCGGAGCTAAACACGCCTTGACTGCTGCTGCTAGAACGGGGTTAGACGTATTAGAAAATAAGAGATCTTTAAAAGACGCAGTGAAAATTCACGGAGTACGAGCCCTCAAAAATACCTCGGGAATGGTGAAACAAGGAATGAATCTAG
>NW_026923690.1:0-21919 GCF_032062105.1 Saccostrea cuccullata | reverse complement strand
TCATAATAACTTTATTTTTGATATTTTTTAAAATCAAAATGTTTATATGCAATTTGTTCTTTAAAACTATACTCTTCAAAAAAGGAAACCATAGTAGAATTTTAGTGACACATTGAACATAAACTTTAAGATTATTTAGTAAAATGATTCATTGATACAACAGAAATGTGGTAAGCAACAGGAATATTATCTAAATATCATAATCACTCAACAATTTTAAAATTAAATCGTTTAAGAACAAAAAAGATGATATTGGTTTCCCCCCCGAGACACAAATGATAGCCACAAATGGCATCTAATGGAAGCAAATGTGTGTAATAAAAACTGCACAGGAATACTCTCTTACTTCAAATGTAGAACTTTGTCAGCTGTTGTAGAATCTGGGGATGCGATCGCCTTTGGCAAAAATTAATCTATTTTGTCCAATGATGCTTGATTTGGATTAAATCTAGCATTTAGATGACTGTGACTGAAACAGTTTGGTGTTTCTTTACACGAATAGGTGTGTCAAACGAGCCATATGGGCTGTGTATTGTGAGATTGCAATACGGCTCCAGGATGTTGCAAACTTGAATGGGTATGTGTAGGTAGAACAGGGTTTAAGTACCTTTTCCCATCAAAATATTGAATTCAAACCAAATCAATCTTACTTTCTTATAATCCCCTTTTTCCATATCATTACACTACCACCACCAGCTTTTTTAACGTCCTGGAGGCATTTATCTGTCTAACATTCATAACAAAGCATTAGCACTCTTAAACTTATAAGAGGCTTTCAGATAAATATTCTGGACTAGGTTTTCTGATTAGCTTTCATCTTTTATTGATCTGAGATCTCTGAAGTCGATATTTGGGGTGTTGTGGGCTCAGAATTATCCTCTTGCATTAATTCGTAGTCAACTAAAAACGGTCTTGTTAGAGGATCTGTGCAATTAGGGATAGCTAGTGCTTTAGATGACGTCCTTGCATTACATTCATGCAATTTACGTAATCACCGGAAGTGATGCTGTGCTGCTGATGTCACAGGTAGTCTACCATATTTTTTGCGAACATTGGGTGTTCGATGTTGATGGTTTATGTTTTTATAGGTTAGATATGGTCTCTGTGTAACATTAAAACCCCTTGCAAGTGTAGATTACGGTACCCCTGCTTCCAGTTGCCCATTTTCCTTTTTGTGCTAAGCAACATTCAGATGCAGCATTTTTTGGAAGCGTCATTTTTAGATAAAACCAGATTCAAAATATCGAGAACCCTAGCTTTTGATACCCCCCTTTTGTCCCTTTAAAGGGAAATTGCTCGGAATTCAACAAATGAAAATTGAGATAAAAATTTTTGGGGGAAAGTTTGCAAAATCAGGTCTTTTTTTGTGAGACTTTAAGAATAGCTGTAAAGTTAACAATTGCATTGGAAAATCATGCATTTCCTCAAATACATCGCGAATTTAAGGAGTCAAACCTTACGTCGTGGGATCGAATCCCACTGTGGGACTGGAGACCGGTCCTTCGGATGAGACAGATAAAACGACACCCCGCGTCGCAGTAGGTGCTGGCACGAAAAAGATCCCTCACTGCTCAAAGGCCCTGAGTGCCGAGCATAGGACAAAATTTGTAGCCCTCCACCGGCAAGTTGTGGCGTCTTTTTTGGGGTTTTTGAAAAATTCTCGAGAGGGACGTTAAACAACATACAATCAATCAATCAATCTCTCGATGGAGAGAGGAACGAAGCGTTATCAGCCAGGGGTTTCCGACGATGGTACAAGTATGAAATAATAATAATTTGAAAACGCTACATTTCTTCTGCTTTTCGTCTGTTGCCTCTGATGGAGTTGCACAAGGGAACGCTTGCCAATTTCTTAGCCCTGTTTTTTTTTTTTTTTATTTTAGTTACTGTTATTCACATATACAAAGAGAAACCGTTTCATTCATTTTAAGTTCTAAGGGCAAGAAAGGTTTCCTAGTCTACTAAACATTTATGACTGGGAACCTTTCTGTAAGAGTGAATTCAGGATCAAAACACTTGATCATAGTCCAGTGCACCGCCTGTGCCAAGGCAGCCGCCATTTTCAAAAAGTAGGATTAAAACCCCATGTATATAAAATGTTATAAAATTCATGTTGATCAAAGCATAAACACCAAAAATTGAGGAAAATATTTAATAAAGCAGTATTGAGAATTTTTGTTTCCATTAAAAAAAATACAGGGTGGTAATTAATTTTCCGTAGGATTTTAAATGTAATATATCAAATTTTAATTGCAACTGTTGGATATTGTGCCGCCTTTCTACACCCGACAATAAAATGTGTCTTTTAAACTGGAATAATTTGTGTAGTTACTCCATATTTGTACATAAATTTATTAGATAGTTGTTGGTTTAATCTATATACCAAGTTTCATTAATGTATGACATTGGGTTCCTACAAAACAACGCTTGTCTACGGAATTTTGGGACAACCCTCGTAACCTTAATTTGGGACCCATATTACCAAAAAAAACACGACCGGATCTTGTTTCAATATGTTCGTCAACAAATATATGTGTACATGTATTAACTCCTTTAAAACCACATCGGTCAATATGACTTATAGGGCGTTAAAAATGACATCGCCATAACAGGACCTTTTTTTCTTTTTAATGAAAGCATAAAGGTATATAATATATTTATTATCTTTTAGAAAATGTTCTCTTCTTTTAGACTATATTAGAAGTTTGAGTCTTATATAAGTATAGGCTTTGAAAAGATTGTCCGTTTTGAAGACATTTTCAAAATGATGCACTTTTCCAAAAGCAGGGATGTTTCCCGACTATTGGCATATTTTCCCCTCATTATATAATTCTCTAAAAAAATTATATAATGCATGTTTTCTCTGATTTTGAAATCTATAAAAACTATTGATTTTACTTTGAAATATTTCTGAAAACCAGGAATTCCGATCCCTGCATGTGCCTTCTTTTTTTTTTAATTTTTGGTTTTTTTTTTTCGTAATACATGCATTTAAATGAACAAAATTTTACATATATTCTATATTGAAATAGAGATTATAAACTACAGCTGATAGAAGTGAAAAAGTTTCATTTCAACAAGCCTAGCTAAACTGGTCGTTTTACTCTCGATATCTTCTGAATTACCATAGTTTTTTTTTTTTTTGAACCTCCGCGACTGTATAGTCATTAGTCAACGCCAAGTTTGTTTCCGAAGCGCTCCCTCTGAAACAACATTAATTGCTAAATACCATTTTTATTAGATTTTAATTTAAATAATTTCTTTACAAATAAACAATGATTTGTTAAAAATAGGAAATATTATCTTTATACCTTGAGAGAAGTGTGGATTTTTTTTATTTATACAACATGTACAAAAAATCTATTTTCACAAGTGTAATAAAGTTCAATGTCGTTTTCTATAGATTCTTAATATCTATTACACTTTCATTTTAGTCAACTTTCATAAATTGACATTTAATGCTTCCCGAAATACAGTGTTCTTTATTTTTTGAAAACAAAATCAAAAAAAAACAAGCATTCTGAGAGTATTGCATAAGCAATACATGTCCCCCCTGGGGTTCCCCTTTTTTTTTAGGATGTCATTTCTTAATATGCAAAAGTTATGTCCAGGGTAAAAACTGCTTGATTTTGAGAATGCCTTTTACATTAAATATAATCCACAAAAAGACGAAAATTTATCTCATTTTTTTCAACGTCATTTTCTCGCTTTATATTTACGATGTTCACCATCGGTATTGAGCGCAGCACGAAACCCGATCTTAAACCAAAAAATCAATGACACAAAACGACATTTGAACTTGATCTGTAACTCATCAAGATAAACTCAATATCCAAAATTTAGCTCAATATCTTCAAGTTTTTAGAAAAAAAGTGCGGAAAACCTAGTAGGACAGACTGACAGAAAGAGGGGGACGGACAGCTAAAGACGGACGGACGGACTGACGCAGAAGAAACCTATAGTCCCCTTTGGTTTCCCATTAATAGGGGACTAAACAATTTACAGAGATGTACCGAGGTCTTAAGATTTTATAAAAAAAAAAAAGATAATAAAATCATCCAAAATAAAAAAAAGAAAGAAGAAAGAAATAGCGAAAAGTTATAATATTATGCAATTTTAAGAATTAATGTTCCCGCGCGGTGCAGAGGAAGCAGCGTCTACTCTAGGATCGCGAAGTAAGGAGTTGCTCCTTATGCGGATGTTCGACTCCCTCTTTGGGAGATAGAAACAGGTCCTTTGAAGGAGATTATAGAAACCGAGTCCCTGTGTCGCAGTATGTGCTGGCACAAAAAAAAACCCTTAATGTTCTTTATTTGTTAGTGTCGAGTATACAGTGTAGCTCTCCACCGGCAATTTGTAGTGTCTCCACAAAAGTTTAAACTTTTTGAGAGGGACGTTAAACAATAGGCAAACACACAAACAAATGATTCATGTAAACTTGATATTGATAGATACACGAACCAACATTTGTTCATCCGTTTCTTTTAAAATAAAAAAAAACTTAAGTTGTACTACCTGATGTTTTCCTCTCACTTTGATGATGCTCAAAAAATGAATATACATCGTGCAGGTGATTAAAGTTTTCATTTTTCCCTTTGAGAATCCCCTTTTTCCTTTAATAGACTGTGTCTTTATTATTCAAAATGATCTGAAATTTCGAAACATTAATTTACACAATGCTATAGTAATTGTAAATTTCAGTTGTTATAAGAAGTTAACTGTAGGCAGTAATCTGAACATACAAAGAAGAAAAGATATTCAGCAAATTTTACATTTAATGAATATATTCCCTATTGCTTTTGTGAATAATTATAACTTGTTATTCAGTTGATTAATTTTCACGTTGTCTCTTTTAAATATTTCAAATAATGAAGTGCATAGTTTAAGTATCGGGGTTCTGTATGACAATAATAACATATTAGATTTTCATCCATTATTTTTTACAAGAATAATTCATTTAGGTGTTTATAAGGACAAAATCATTATAATGTAATGTCATGTTTAGTTTTATAGTCTTGTATAATAAATGCAGTTACTGCAATATCAAATACAAATATTATTTTTTTTATTATCTAAAATTATTTAACTGATTTTCTTCACAAATCAGTTAGAAGGAAATTTGTTAATCTGAATTGTACATTGAAATGAACATAAATGTTTCACTTTTTAAATTAATTTACACCTGCTTGCAATTGTAGGTAAGAAAAAAATTACACAAAATGTGAGAGATTAGTTACTAGTATACTTTAATCCGTCAATTTTTATGTTAATATATGATGTAAACTATTCTCATGAGTCTGCTCTTTGTTATTGTACATATAATTCTCAAGAATCACACCTTTAATTTGAATGAGCTTTCAAAAATTTTCTACCTAATTTTCAAGAGAAAACCAGAAGTCTCTGTCGAGACTGAAGCTCTACTGGTTTGTACTTATAGAAAAGGAAGAGAAAAATTTAAGCACTTGGAAATTAAAATTTTCAAACAAAAAATAGAATAATGATCCTTGATTAAGTCTCTTTATGTTCTTAGTGCAGTCTACTTGCATGTCACATTTATATTATAATCAGACTAAAATTGTATTTGGATGCATTTTGAAAGAATTTCACAGAAATATCTTTTTTTAGAACCACCAAATTTCATGAAATAAAAAAGATACACAGAATTATGTATCTTAGTGTAGTCTACTTGTGTGCCAAGTTATATTGAAATCAGACAAAACTGTAGAAGGAGTAGCATTTTGAAAGAATTTCACAGAAATTTCTATTTTTAGTAACCATGGCAACACCGTTCATCATAATCAAAAACCGATACACAGAATTGAGTATCTTAGTGTAGTCTACTTGTGTGTCAAGTTATATTGAAATAATAAAACTGTAGGAGGATAGCATTTTGAAAGAATTTCACAGAAATTTCATTTTTAGTAACCACGGCAACACCGTTCATCGAAATCAAAAACCGATACACAGAATTATTATCTTAGTGTAGTCTACTTGTGTGCCAAGTTATATTGAAATGAGATCAAAACTGTAGGAGGAGTAGCATTTTAAAAATTGTTTACAGACAGACAGACGGAGGACACACATTCGGTTATATTTGGGTACATAATCCAAGTCCTATTGGATACTGTTATTGGATACAAAAAAAGTGTACACACGAGAGAGCATTATTTGGGTATTACTGTTAAATCTTATTGGATATTTTTTTGTGCCCCGTATTTTTTGGGTTTTTTTTATTGTTTTTTATTCATTCCAAAGAATTTATTATATATTTAATATTTGCTGGTAAATTAACAAAACTGAAAACCTTTGGTTTTAAACCCTTTTTTTGTCAATTTTTGAACACTTTTAATTTAAAACCCCAAATTTTTTTCTTAGCAATAACGATATACAACTGTATATTTCAAAATATCTTATATTAAAATATATGAATACCTAAGTGCAAAAAAAAAACTGAATTGTAAAAACACAACTAAACAATTAATTTTAACCTTTTTTGAATAACAAAAATAAGTATTTAAGGAAATACGGGGAAATAAGGATCCAAAATTGGACGGGTTTCCCAAATCCCTTTTTTGGGTTTTTTTTGAAAAGGGTTAAACTACCCAAGAACAATTGAACTGGTACATTTCTAATTCTATTTGGCTTTCTTGAATCTCCTCATCAAAATACAACTTAAAGGAATGGAACCTGTCCAACTCCTCTTGGATATCTACATCCTACCCAACAGGTAAGGGACACTTGTCCATTTTTTCTTGGGTTTCTTAATTGTTTCATAAGAATACCACCCAACAGGTAAGGGAAATTGTTACCCCTTGGATATTAATCCCACCCAACAACAATGGACATTTGTCAAATTTTTGGATTTTGAATTGCATATCAAAATGCAACCCAAAGGAATGGACACCTGTCCAACTCCTCTTGGATATCTACATCCTACCCAAGGGGGTTACACTTGTCCAATTCTTTTTGGGTTTCTTGAATTGTTTCATAAGAATACCCCCAAAAGGTAATGGACATCTGCCCAACTCCTTTTGGATATTACATCCCACCCAACAGACAATGGACACTTGTTAATTCTTGGGTTTCTTAAATTGCATCATCAAAATACAACCCAACAGGAATGGACACCTGTTAACTTTTTGAAATCTACATACCACCCAACAGGTAATGGACACTTGTCAATTCTTCGGGGTTTTTGAATTGTTTCATAAAATACCACCCAACAGGATGGACATCTGTCCAACTCCTCTTGGATATCTACATCCCACCCAATAAGAAATGGACCTTTGTTAATTTTTGGTTTCTTGAATTGCATCATCAAAATACTACCCAACAGGTAATGGACACCTGTCCAACTCCTCTTGGATATCTACATCTCACCCAACAGGTAATGGACACTTTCCAATTTTTTTGGGTTTCTTAAATTTTTTCATCAAATACCACCCAAAGGAAAGGGACATCTGTCCAACCCCTTTTGGATATCTACATCCCCCCAACAGGCAATGGACACTTTTAATTCTTGGGTTTCTTGAGAATCTCCTCAAAAAAAACCCCCCAAACATGAAACCCCTGTAATTCTTGGATATCTTCATCCCTTCAATAGTATATAAATTAAAAGGTATTGGACATTCTTCTTGGGTTATTCAAAATTTTTTTCATAAGAAAAAAACCCCAAAGGTTTTGGGAATTGGTTAACTCTTTTTGGGTTCTTTACCCTTCATTAAAATTGTCAAATTTGTCTTGGATATTTATACTCTTGCATTAGATTGCAAACCCAATAAGTATGACATTTATTTCCCCTAGTTGAATTCAAATTTATTTGCATAAGCATACATAAGTCCAAAACTTTTTTTAATACTTTAATTCTAACATTCCACATCTCATTCAGTGTACACTTTACAAATGATAGGAAATATATAAGCATTTTGTGCCTAAACTATTTGGCTTTTAAAGAATTTTATAACCATGTTTGC
This sequence comes from Saccostrea cuccullata, assembly GCF_032062105.1. NCBI lineage: Eukaryota > Metazoa > Mollusca > Bivalvia > Ostreida > Ostreidae > Saccostrea > Saccostrea cuccullata. Next base: position 13,946 of record NW_026923690.1, on the reverse strand, counting down.
AAAATTTAAATTTAAATATTGGAACTTGGAGCAAGTCATTACAGGTAGAGCAAGATGCTGAAAACCATATTAAAAAGATTACACCCTTGATAAAATATTTGCCTTTAGTTGCTAAGATTGTGTTGTATTAATGGAAAATTTCTATAATCCTGTTTATTACAGATACATGTACAATGCATATTTTCCCTGTACTAATAAAAATACTTCTGAGATGTAAAATAATGGATTTAATAGTCACCGATTTTAAAAAAGATATTTCCTTTAAATCGGGTTTGGGAAATAAAATTAGTTTTGAAGCCGATAAAACAGTTGCCCAAAAACTCAGTTACAAGTACAATGAATAATTTTGTATAAATTTTAAAATAATTGATGCACTATGTCCAAATCTTTTCGACAAATCGGGATAAAGATATTAAATCAAATCATCACTGTTATAAGTCTTAGAGCAAGAGAAAAGTCATTAATGCCCAAATTTTACATGAAGGTTTGCCCTATATTTCAATAAATGTCAAAATGGTTTTATTTTTGTTTCTTTTCCCCATACTTTCTTCTTCTGGGTCTCTCATGGCCTATACTGATTACCCCATTGCCCCTGCTTTTTTATTTCCCATATTTTTATATAGCAGTGGTTATGCTCAGGCAATTCTTTAAATATTCCTCATTTCATGCATCTCCTTAAAATCTGCCTCTGTCCTTTTTATTCATTCTGCAATTAGATAAAGGCATGTCTTTGCCGAAAAAAATGTTTTTCTTGACTACAGTAAGTCACCCTTTATGTTGATCAAACCCAACCAAGAAGTAGAAGTTTTTTTTCTTTTCAGAATTATGTATTTCAGAAATATGTATTGATAAAAAAAATAGAAGAAAAACAAAATTTTATCAACTCTTTTTTTGTTTCTTCTATGTCTAACGATTTTCATCCTCCCCCCCATCTGCCAAATTTTATCAAAATGGAATCATCATTCAACACAAAAAAAGATGTTGCATATTAATTAGACAATTTGTTAGTTTCTGATTGTTAAAAAGGAGATTTTAAAAAGATTTTACACCTATTCCATGCAAATTTTAATGTAACACTATCAGTCATTGGGGGTAATACTTCAAAAACATCTCTCATTTAAATGATATAGCTTTCACATTAGTATTGTTTTAGCCCAATGGTTCTGCTAAAGAGGTTTAAAAAATTGACCCAAACCTTACTAACTGCTTTGAAATTATATTGACAGGGACAGAGACACATTTGACACTCCCCCCCCCCCCCTTCCTGGGGGCTTTGCACAAAATTTAATTAAAATTGATAAGCTAGGAATTGAAAATTAAAAATTCATCAAACAAAATAAATAATTTTCCCCACATCAACATAAATAGTACCCTTTAAAATAAAATACACCTCAATTGCAAGATGAAGCTATTTTTTTCCCTTTTAAAGTAATATCTAGTATTGTTTCTTTTCCTGTATGCCACCTCATCAGAACAAAATGTTATACACGTATTCATATACCTCTATCAAACAAAATGTTATACACATATTAACATAACCATGACCGAATAGTACCACGGTATTTACTTTACAATTAATTAAGTTCGGGAACCAACCCTCAGATGCCCTTAAAACAAATGATTCAAAACTGGCAAAGGTAAAGTGCATTAAGAATAAAATTTTAAAATAGTACAAACAAGCAAACAGTGTGCATGAAAATGTTGGCAAACACTAAAAAATACAAGGGATTTTCTCAAACTCAACATGAATACAAAAGAGGTTTTTGTCCCGTATTGCACATACCAAAAGCTTTCCTCCCTTAAAAGGGTTTGGGTTTCCTAAAATTTTTTTTTTATTTTACAATATTTCACATGTTTGTCAATCTAACATAAGTAAAATATCATCCCAAATTTCATAAAATTAACAATTAATAAAGATTTTACAGGTCTATGTGTAATACCCTTTAAAAAAATCTTAATCTACCCAAAACTGCACCCAAGTTTTAAGTCAAATTTTAGCCTATTAACACATTAATCCCATTCTTAATCAACTTCATAATTTTAAAATACATAAGCAAATCATAATCAAGCACTTAATTGGGTCAATTTCATTATTTTAAAAAATTAATGTATTTCTGCACAAACTATGACCACTTTTCACCTTTAATTTTATAGTTTCTCCAGAAATGACAAAAAAATGAATTAAAAATACCCCAAGTAGTAAAATAAAAAAGAATTATTTTTCCTGTCCATTGATGTATCATTCATGAAATTTGGTCTATAAATAAAAAATTAAAACCCTTTATAACCCTAAAAGAATCATTTTTTCAAAGCAATTTTTATACCAAAAAATTTACTATCTGACGCACAATGACATCATAAAAAGGGCCCGGGAATTTAAAAAATATCTTTTTTTCCCCCTAACCCGACCCTAAATTCTAATGGGTCGGTAAGGAAAAATTTTTTTCTGACAGCATCTTTGAAAAAAATTCTAAAATTTAATAAAATTACATTTATAAGTAAGAAAAGCACAAAAGTAAGCGATTTGTGAACAAAATGCTAATGGGGGTATTTTAATACCTTAAAAGCAAAATTCTGATTAATTAATTCACAACTATTATTTATTTAAATTTGAAAATCCAACCATTACATATATATAATTTAAAAAAAATAGACAAATTTCAAATATGCAAAGACCTACATACAAAATTTTTTTCAAACCTTCCATCTCCCTTTAAATTAGAGACGATCAAAGTCCTTTTTTAAACGATGAGATTTGCAGTGGTTCAGGACCATTTTGCGTAGGAGTTAAAAGAAAGTGGCCAATTTTGATTGCGGGTTAAAAACCCCCAAGAGAACATTGAAAACGGTCCTTAAAGGGGGACCATAAAAACATTTTCCCAAATGTCGCAGAAGGTGTTCTAAAAAAGACCCCCCACTGCTAAATGGCAAAATGAGTGCGTTTTAATTTGGAGCAATGGGGAAATTTTTTTAAAAGTCGTCCAAAAAATGCGAAGGGATTAAAAGCAAAGAAACAACCAATCCTCAAAAGGAATTAAAAAAAAATCCCTAAACGCTCAGGAGCAATCATGATTTCAAAACTATTTGGAAAGAGTATATATGTTAACAATTTTAATAGAACCAAACAGAATCTACCAATGATAAAAATCTATATATAATGTCATAGTCACGAAGTTTAACCATTAAATAAAGGCATAAAGGGAAAGGGACATCTAAATATTATAATAATCAGGATGAATATACAGACATATTTACAAAAATCCTATGGTTCCATAATGACATATAGTAAAAATAGGAAAATAATGATTGGTTTGATCACTAGGTGGGCCCCTCATTATCATGAAGCAGGCCTTACCATGATTCGTACCCTTTTTACTTGTTTGTTTGTTTTTTGTTTTACATCCCCTTTCAAAATTTATTCACTACATGGAGACACCAAACACCTCCAAAACTTAATTAGCCATGGTAAATTTTATTATCGAATTGTTTAAAGAAAGAAGAATTCCAATTAGCTAAAAGCATAATATTGAGACTCTCCCTTGCTTTATGAAGAGATAATGCCCTGTAATCATATCTGGACGTCATTTTGTTTCCAACAAATGCTTTAAAATCACAGAGAAAATGTCGACCGTTCTGATAAAAACTGATTTTATGAAACTGTATTTTATAACACTTGGTTAACAATAAAAAAAAAAATTTAATCATCTTACTTAAAAAATCTTTTAGTGGGGCAATTTAATTTTGGGCGGTCCGGGTTTGGGGAAACAAAAGGGATTTTTTATTTTGGCCTAATGGATAGCTCAATACATGTGTATCATTACTTTTCCTGTACTTTTCATATAAGACAAAATCAGTGCTTATATACTATGATTAACTTTAAAAAATAAAAAAAAATGTGGTTTTGCAGATTAAATAAATAATCCACTAAAGTTTTTGTTTCCATGGAACAATTTTGTAATTTGTAGGAAAATGAGACAAAGTTTTGAATTTCCTGACAAATCGCATAATTGACTGTCAAATATTCATGAGACTTCAATTTTTATATCCGTGTAATCTTAATAATGCATAATTTACAAAACAAAGATGTAGATTAAAAATTTGAAATTCTTAAAAAAGAAAAAAATCTATATAAGTGCAAAATGTATATAGCAGTGCATATACAGAATTATCTAAAAATTTTCACATTTGATCACCTATTAAATATGTAAAATTTAAATTTTCCCCACCCCACCCCATCCCCCACTTCAATGAATTTTTTTTTAGAAAACTTTAACTTACACATTTTGCCGACTGTCACATTTTGCTGGGGTGTTTCAAATTATTCAAAAGGGTGTGCATTTGCTGGCCAATAGTTTTAAACACCATCTGCATGGACCTCATGTTTTTTGTCAATCACCATAAACCCAAAAAAAAAACAATATAATAAATGCCACAAATAATTTTCAGACAGACAACACACAGACATTCAAAACGTACAATTTTACCATATTCCTTTTATGCCCATTACTTGAAATTAATTAATTTAAAAAATGATTAATTTGCTCCCACCTAAATCACAATGTTAACATTGGTAATTACATTTGTTAATTAGGAAAGGAAAAAAAATGTTTTTCTGACAATAATTTACATTTTAACAAATACATGAAAGAAATTGTAAAAAAATGGGAAAAAACAGTTAATGTGCATGTTCACACACATCGTTTAACTCCCCGAAACTTAAACCCGCTTCACCCACAACTGATCTGAAATGATGTTTGTCATGTACGTGACAGCCATCATGACATGTTTCCAAAAAAATTTAATTGTTATTTACGAATATTGTACTAAGGTATACCTCTTACCTCCTGTGTAAAAAAAAATGCTCATCACCTAATTTGCTAAACACTCACAGTTTTGATAACTTTCTGCTGCATTTCACTTCGACCTTGACCCCATTTAATCCCAAATATTTGTGAATTTTTGTGTATTAAAAAAAACCACAGTGGATCATGTACATCTACATAATTGCTTCTTAATCAAATTATACATTTATGATTCTGAATAAATAAATTATATAAATCGATACATTTAATTACATGATACATGTGTAAACAATGGGGGATACACGTATGACTATGAGCATGTTGAGTGTTCGGGGGGGGGGGGGTACCCATGTAGTATGTACAATTTTTCCCTCTATTTCTTCTGATTTAAGAGGCGAAAATGCCTTTAAAAAACTTATGGTTGGCATAAGTATTCTTGAATTTTTTATTACAAATTATCCTATTTCTGAGGGTCATTTCTATAGTGTGTTCTCAGCAATGTTCACAATTGAAGTTCATGTTTGACCTGTTACATATTGAAAATCCTTGAAAAATCCTCAAAGAAATATTAGGTTTTAATTTCCATTGCAATTATTGATTACTTTAAAAAAAAAAAAACTAAACCAATTTATTGTAACATAATTTAAAAAAATTTATGAAATATAATGGAAAAAAAATATTATTCCGGTTATCCCAAAAAACAAGTAACAAACATATAAATTCACAACTCCCTCCTTTTTTTCAAAAAATAGTATGCTGTGCAATAAAGGAAATAATATTATCCACAGCTTGGGGGCAAAAATTCTATCCCCAGTAAAAAGTGACAAGCCCAAATATAGAGGCAAAAATTAAAAATAACATTGAAAAAAAATTTATGTGAAAAAAGTCAGGGTATTAACTACAGATGATTCTTTTTAAAATTAAACTTTAATTTAATTTTCGCTAGTAACATTTAATCATATATAAATTAATGATTCAAAAAAATGAAAAAAGATTTTAAATATTCCTTTTCTGGTCATTCACTAGTTCGTCTAATTAAAACGAAGCAAAAATCATTTTGTTTTCATCTTGAATCATTTAAAGCCATATATGGCGTATGTACAATGAAAATTATTAGACTGAAATTATAAAAACTTATTATTTGTATCATTAATTTATATAAACATGACAAAGATAGAAATTTTCCGTAAATTACAAAATCTAAGTCAATTGCGTTATAAAGATATCAAAATTTAATTTGGATTCTCGAAATTTTCTCTGACTTGGAAGAAAATACAAAAGATTTAAATAACACATATTACAGAGAAGATAAAATCGTATTACTAGATGAAACGAGGTGTTCTCTGTGCTCCGAATTGTATGAAAAGCTTTAATTTAAATGTATTAACTATATATCTTTACTTAATTTTGTATTTTTCAAAAATATATTTTTGATCAGTAACACAATATATGGCTTTAAATAAAAAAAGCACAACATAATTGCATGACACTTATCATTGAGCAATTAGGGAAAAAAATCGTTTTTAATTAAATCAGTCTGGTAGTACTGCAAAATGGATGCAGTTGTGGAGATTTATGGATAATAGGAGCATGCTGCTGGAATATTTCCATATAGGGAATTTAATAGCAAAAAGGAGTGAAAATACCGGTGATTTTCATGTATTACAAGTGTATTTTAAAATTCCTAATAGCCCAAGGGGATTCCTCAGTGCAGAAAAAAAATCAAAATAAAGCAGACACTCAAAATCAAAGACAGAAAGAAGCACTGTTTTGACTGAACGTTTTTCAGTAATACAATGAATCTCTTACATATCAGATGAGATAAACTTACAAAGAATTATTTAGTTGTTGTCAATTATCCCATTTATCATCCTCTCAACTCGCTTTGCGATTGTAATACTGTCTACCTGAACCGATAATTTACAGCTGATTTATGAACACACGATTGTTAAAATTTTCATTTCCCTTTCCAATATACATAGTCAGAACATACTTAGTTGGTTATGATATAAAATTCAAATAATTAACACTTTCGATTTATTAAAGATTATCTAACAATATACGATCATTTACTAAATACTTCTCGCCCTCAAGAGAGTTAAAAAGACAGAGAAAATTCAAAATACATACAAGTGAAACTTAGGATTAATTGTTCCGATATACCTATTTTAATTCTGTGCACAATTATTTTCAAAATTACATTAAAATCAATTTTCCTTAAACAAGAACCCAGCAATAGATAAATATTAATCGAATAACTTACCTTTTCTCTTGTCAATCAGACAATCTTGTTGACATTTTAAGTGTTTCTTAGTCGCCATATTTTTTTCTATGAAAACAAACGTTGTTATGATCAGGATCAACGGAAGTTGATTTTCGGAACTCTCGAGAATTTAGAGTTCCGAATGTAAAACTAAAACAACAAAACACGGTGCGTCCGTGAAAGCAACTTTTTTGGACACTTTTTTGGACAAATCGTCGTGTCCAAGTTTTGTTGGGTACTAACCTGCAAATACCCAATTAGGGTGTTTTAAGCATATTCAGCGACACTTCTTATTGGGTATACCCAATAAGCAAAAAGTACCCAATAAGTACAATCTTGGCATGAAAAATACCCAATAAATGCACTCTCGTAAACACAGACAGACAGACAGACAGACAGACGGACGGACGACGGACGCATTACTATCGCATAAGCTCTTCTGGTCTCTGACCAGTAGAGCTAAAAAGCAACTCACCTAAAGATCTAAGTCTCCGAGAATGTGGAGAGATACTGCCAGACAATTGCTAATTCACCGCACAAATGCTCGTTAAGTTCATAATACGTATGGGGTTATTTATTATGTGTGCAAACTGAATTTAATGAATTGAAATAATTCTAATCACTATAGGCAATGGATATGGATTTTTTAATTAAAAAAAAAAGAATAACCTCTCAGAAAACATTTAGATATGTAAAAATATTTTTACAGAGTGGATTTTGAGAAAATTTCCTGTCACTAAATTTTTTATTAATTTTAAACCCCTTCCCCTTAGAATAAAGCACGGTCCTCAATTTGAACAGACTTGAATCTTAATATAGATTATACTTTGAATTGAGTGACGACGCAAGGGCCATAATCGTGGTATAGCATATAGCGAGGTTTTTAAATTATGTAACAAATTACATATTTATTAAATGAGTTTTCCCAATGACAATTTAGCCCGTGAAACCAAACTTTAGCCCGTATTTATCATTTTTCACTGTCTTTTTCTTGTCGGTAAACAATTTTTCCGCGAAGCTGGAAATCCTTGGGGTGTTACCATTCGCTTTCGATTGCCCTCTGAGTTTTCCCTATACAGTCATTATCTGCCCTTGGAATTTCCGTTCTTTTTCGGGTCGATTCAGCGAGATGAGCTTAAATCGAAGAAATTGTATCCGTTTACTGTTGATTAAACTCGTGTTCACGACTGACAATCGCATCAACATTTTATTAGGAAAATCATCACTGTAAGGGACAGAGCCATGATACCGAAATAAAGTAATCGTTTAGAGTCCAGAAATAGATGCTGAAGTGGGCGGGGGTATTTTTTCCAAGATGGAGCTTGCGTCCCTTATACAGTTTATGTATGTAGGTGTGGTACCTCTTTTTAAAACTTGGTTTTTCTTGCCTGGAAGTGTCAGGATCTTTATTTTAACACCTTTCTAGTGTATTTAAAGAAGATTAAAAATTTTTAAAATTTATTTAACATTTAACAAGTCCCTATGTTTTAAACTTAATATGATAACCTTTTTTCAATTTTCAACCCAATATTTTCTTATGTACAAATTTACCCTAATCACCTGTATATGGGTCTCATATCTCTATACGCAAGAGCACTGTTAACCAACGAAAATTTTTAGACAGCCTTGCTACATTATGTTAGAAAAACCCAAGCATTTTTCATTTCGCAAATTCAATTTAACTATTAATACAATTGCTAACAAACATTTTCATCATCGTTAGGCCCTAATTTAAGCGATGTCTTGTTGACGGATTTTCTCAGATTTCCTATCATAATAGAGGAGCATACAGAGGGTTTCAATAATTGGCAGAGGATGCACAATTTTTCACGGCGCACGATTCCACATCCGATTAATTAGGTCTAGAGGTCTCGTTGTCAATCCTTCAGATTTAATATTTGTAATTCATGAATTGTCTTTTGAATTGTCAATCGACAGAATAAAGATTTCCATTGGACTGAGAAAGGTTAATATTTAACGAGCTTCATGAAATTCCCCATACGCTTAAAGTGTTGAGAGATCTCACATAATGCTTACCTAATTGATAATGTGACAAACATTGTGTGCTTCTTACAGCGGAAGTTTATATCTGTATTAATTATCTAAAGTAAAATGTATCGCACATGATTATTGTATTTGTCTTTTTATGTTTAAAGACCTAGCAAAAAAATATTTATTTTGAATATTTTAAGTAGCTTGGAACTTGTTTCTTGAAAAAATTTTGATGAGTGTTGAAGTGCCTCTTGAAATTTGTTTTGAAAGTATTCTCTGTAAAACGAAATAGATATTATATAGTATATAATTAGACAATATAATTATAGTATATATAGTACATGCCCAAAAGATGAAATCAATGATAATGCATGTACAAGTTATATAACACTTTTTGATCAAACAAAATTGATGGGGATAAAAATCGAGATTAAAATATGATTGTAGTCAGCTAAGGCACAATGTTTTGAATTATCTTATGTTGATATCCTCAGGTGGCTTTCACTGATTTGCATTTTCAATCAATCTAGATTGTTCTCTCGATTTTTTCAAATAAATTAACTTATAAATGTTTTAGCTAATTAGAAAAGGTCCTATGTACTTAAAGCTAACATTATTTAATTGGTACGTGTATGACCGCGTAGGTTGGGTCTAGAAGATGTATCGTTGATCGGGCAAGAGGGAATGTTGGTAGGGGAGGTGAGTGGCGTCGTGGGCCGGTATAACGACGAAAAGCAGAATATTGGCCGGGGTCATTTTTCTACGTAGAAATTTGACCCTCTGGTCAATATTCTACATAGAAAAATGACCCACTTTTTTGTAGAATTTATGGCTTGGAGTCGTTTCTCCGTGTACGTTGTAGAACAATGACCCCTTGATAATTTTTGATGCGAAATGCGAAAACATTCGTTTTATTAGGAATATTCTTTTATTCGAATGCATACGGGTAAGCTTATGATATGTGTTCATTTCTGAAGCTGGTACAATGTAAGATTAAGGAAGGTCCATACTTTTACGGATCTGGTTTTAGTTTTAAAACACCAATTAAGTTCTAATTACAAGTATCACTTGTCAACTAAAATAAAATCTCTTTAGATTATTGATGAAAAATTAAGCAAGTACATATTTTTTTATTATAGTGTCATTGTATATACAAAGTATTTAATATACATTATTTATGGAAATTAACAATTTATCCATATGACCTATATGTCATTTATTACATGCACAGACACATAATTCTGAATTGCTTTTTGGACCCAAAGCTTTTAAATTTGTTTTTAACAAACTAACTTGAATTCTATTTCATCAATTTTAAGGTTAAATTATCTTTCTAAATTTTAGGGTTTTTTTCAGTTTGCAAAGAATAATTGAAAAAAAGATATTATAAAAATGGGGATGTTTACCTTTTCATGCATCAGGCTGGTTTGTTACATGTAAATTTATCTTGTCAACCATAATCAAGTATGTTTTTGTTAATTTCAGATATAACTCTTAATATACTCTTCAAAAAAAAAAAGAAACGCATAGTAGGAACAACGCCCTGAAAAATGTATGATAGTTTTGTCATACCTCTTACTTTTGTATGGATACGATGTATTCGAGTGAAATGCATGATTTTCCAATGCAATTGTTAACTTTACAGCTATTCTTAAAGTCTCACAGACAAAAAGACCTGATTTTGCAAAATTTCCCCAAAATTTTGATCTCAATTTTCATTTGTTGAATTCCGATGCAATTCCTTAAGGTACAAAGGGGGCTATCAAAAGCTAGGGTTCTCGATATTTTGAATCTGGTTTTATCTGAAAAATGACGCTTCCAAAATATGCTGCATCTGAATGTTGCTTAGCACAAAAAGGAAAATGGGCAACTGGAAGCAGGGGTACCGTAATCTACACTTGCAAGGGGTTTTAATGTTACACAGAGACCATATCTAACCTATAAAACATAAACCATCAACATCGAACACCCAATGTTCGCAAAAATATGGTAGACTACCTGTGACATCAGCAGCACAGCATCACTTCCGGTGATTACGTAAATTGCATGAATGTAATGCAAGGACGTCATCTAAAGCACTAGCTATCCCTGAATTGCACAGATCCTCTAACAAGACCGTTTTTAGTTGACTACGAATTATTGCAAGAGGATAATTCTGACCCCACAACACCCCAAATATCGACTTCAGAGATCTCAGATCAATAGAGTATGACTACAGCATCACTGCTGAACATTTTGAATAACTTACTAGTCCAGAATATTTATCTGAAAGCCTCTTATAAGTTTAAGAGTGCTAATGCTTTGTTATGAATGTTAGACAGATAAATGCCTCCAGGACGTTAAAAAAGCTGGTGGTGGTAGTGTAATGATATGGAAAAGGGTATTATAAGAAAGTAAGATTGATTTGGTTTGAATTCAATGGATTTTGATGGGAAAAGGTACTCTAACCATGTTCTACCTACACATACCCATTCAAGTTTGCAACATCCTGGAGCCGTATTGCAATCTCACAATACACAGCCCATATGGCTCGTTTGACACACCTATTCGTGTAAAGAAACACCAAACTGTTTCAGTCACAGTCATCTAAATCGCTAGATTTAATCCAAATTAAGCATCATTGGACAAAATAGATTGGCATTATTTGCCAAAGGCGATCGCATCCCAAGATTCTACAACAGCTGACAAAGTTCTACATTTGAAGGAAGAGAGTATTCCTATGCAGTTTTTATTACACACATTTGCTTCCATTAGATGCCATTTGTGGCTATCATTTGTGTTTGCGGGGGGCAAACCAGATATCGATCTTTTATGTTCTTAAACACTTTAATTTTAAAATTGTTGAGTGATTATGATATTTAGATAATATTCCTGTTGCTTACCACATTTCTGTTGTATCAATGAATCATTTTACTAATAATCTTAAAGTTTATGTTCAATGTGTCACTAAAATTCTACTATGCGTTTCCTTTTTTGAAGAGTATAGTTTTAAAGAACAAATTGCATATAAACAGTTTAGATTTTAAAAATATTAAAAAAAAAGTTATTATGATTTTTTCTTTCTGAAAGACGTAAATAAATCGAACATCACTTTGTAAATAAGGAAGTATTTGAGTGACAAAGAATCCGTATCGGATGAGGACAATCTGTGAAGAAAGTGTTGAACATTAAAATTCTTAACAAAAAATTTAAAAAATTGAAACGTCAAAAAAGACATAGGCGTTTCAGAGCTACGTATCCTGTGAAAGCTGAGTTAAGAAATAAATGGAATTAAAACTTAAATAAAGGAAATTATTCAAGAAGAATTCTTAGAAAATGAATGTCAAGCATTAAAAAAAATATATTTAATGAGTTGGCATTGGAATTTACTGTACGAAATGTGTAGGGCCAGTATTTATTTTTTCTTTAGAAGTTCTGGACGCTATGCCTTGACGATACATTGCCGTTCAGTGTGTTCCGTGGTACAAAACATGTTGAATTTAAGGATTCAATTTAAGTGTAATATAAACTTTAAAAAAATATATCAAGCCATCTGAATTTTCTTAGGAAAGGCAAAATGGTAAAAATAAGCCCATGTGATATCACTGATATTTTGCCATCTCGTTTTTTCTCGGAAAATATACCCGGCTTGGTATAATTTATTAAAGTTTATATTACACTTTTAGCACCAAGGTAAGATATTCTAAAATTTGTTTTCTCATGAAAACCTTTACTGAGTGTACATGTGTTTTGTCTATATGTGTCTTCTTATTGAATATTACTAATATTTTCCATATTTATTTCCTTTTCCAGTTCTAGTTCAGAAATTTTTAATAAAATTATCCACTTTTAAACTTGAGACATGACATCTCCCCCAAAGAAAAAAAATGTACATTGTATAATCTGCTCTTCAAAGTAAAGTAATTTCATTTTTGTTTATAGCTTTTCTGGAATAAAACTTCACAAATCAACAAAACAAATACATTTTATATTGTGCTTAGTTTAAATTTCTTGTGATTAAAAAATGGATATTGACATTGTTCATGAACGACCCTTGTATAAAAAAAAATATCTATTTTTAAATGTATATGTATTAAATAACTTTCTACTAGCTCAGAAAAGAAGTGTACGATCAAATTCTGAGTTTTTATAACAGTGAAATTGATTATTGATAATCTCTGTTCTGTGTGAGCTACACTCGTTTATTTATTTAGTTCCCCGCTTCCTGAGACTGTTGGGACTGCACTTTGGACTGCTATGACAATGCATGCTGGAGTTCTTTGGGACTGCTCGAGCAGCCTCAACCAGTAGTCCCTGGGACTACTTTCTGTAAGGTTGGATCTGTTTGGTACTGTATATATATTGCCTAGATTACATTATAAGTTAAATAAAAAGCAGCAAATAATGTACAGTCATACTATTGAATGCACAATATTTACTGCTTATTGTGTTAAAATATAATATGCTAGATAGCTGTGATATAAGGGAGAATTCATTGAACGACCATGTTATAAGAAGACAAGTATAAGAAAAAGAAATCCTTAAACTAGCATTTTAAGGACTTCGCCCATTTTGGAAATCATCCCATGTTTTCCACTATTGTTGATGCCCTAGCATAGTCTCCTGACTAGACAGCGATTCTTTGAATAAGGATGGTTTCAGAAGGGCAGATGTTTAACCTCACGGATTGTTTACAAATATTTCTTTATATTCTAGAAATGTGTTATTTGCCTCATTTTCAATGAAATTAGGCAAAAAAAAAATACTTCTCAAGCATCTATTTTTTATTATATTTTATATTATATCGATTTAAACATACGTATGTGCAGAATTTAATTTTCTCTTATTTATTTATTTAGTTATTTATTTATCTTTTTATTTTTATTTTTATTTTATTTATTTATATTTAT